>NW_026067926.1:5653566-5701265 GCF_014885135.2 Alexandromys fortis | reverse complement strand
TGTACATATACTCATAAAACACAGACACAAGCACACACAACACATTGAAACAAACCCTAAAAGCCAGGTGTGGTGGTACACACCTTTAATCCCAGCAAAGGCAGGTAAATCTCTTTGTGTTCAAGGCTCCATGGTCTACAAAGCAAGTTCCAACACAGCCAAGGCTGTTTCACAGAGAAACCCTGTCTCAGCGTCCCCCCACCGCACTAACTAGTTGTAAATGGATTTTTCTTTGGGCTGCCAGCTCACAGATCATGACACAGAGACTTACTATTAATTATAAAAGCTCAGCCTTAGTTTAGGCTTGTTTCTAACTAGCTCTTATAACTTACCCCATACTTTTAACTACGTTTTCCACATGCTCAATACCTAATCTCCATTAGACTCATCCTAGTTACCCCATGTATGGCTGGCGGCTTTTCCTCTCTTCTTCCCAGGGCTCTCTGTCCCCAGAAGTGCCGCCTAACCTCTTCCTGCCCAGCTAATGGCCATTCAGCTCTTTATTAAGCCAATCACAGTGACACATCTTCACACAGTGTAAAGGAATAATCCACAATAGCTAGCTGAAAATTGAAGTCTTAACTCAATAGAACTTGTATATTGCTTGGGATTCTACACATAGATGATAACAAGATGAAGAAAGGGAAAGATATGGTTAATACATAAGTCTGGATAAGGGCTGTCTCGGGGTGACTGTGGGGCAGAGAGAAGGACGGGGGTAGGAGACTTCAACATATTGTTCAATTCTGTTTCTTACAGAGAGTGGCATATATTGCTTATTTGCAAATAGGAAACAGAAGCTGTCCATAATTTTTTACATTTTCATTTTCACATGTGGTATACTTTGAAAATTTAGAGGAGTGTAACTGTAAGGTGACTTTAAAGGGAGTTTTGCTTCAACTGTTTGTGTTTATGGTGTGTGTGTGTGTGTATGTGGTGTGCATTCAGGTAGACAGGTGCCATGGGGAAACCAGACAGCTTTCAGGAGTCTGTTCTTTCCTTCTACCGTGAGATGTGGGGATTGAACTCAGGTTGGTATTCTTTAACACTTTTACCCAGTGAACCATCTCTCTGACCCTTTGGAGGAATTTTAAAGTGTTTAAGAAGACACCATTAAATGGCAGAGCAGTCCAGTGAATTTTAATGTGCCTTCAAAACAAGGGAGGTACTTGGCGATGAAGAAGAGCAATGCTCACCTGCAGTTCTAAAAGCGTGATGTTGGCCCAGTGGCATAGGTATTGCTGGGAATTTGCCAGAAACAAATTCTGAACATCTTCTAAATCTAAAACTCTGGCACACGGCCTAGAAATCTACATACATTTCTGGGTTTCTAATTCACATATCACTTGGGAAGGGTAAGAAACACCCAGAGGTAAATGCCATCTACTATCTCTTAAAGACTGGGGGCTAAAATCGTGCATCCCAGAAGACAGATGTAGGGTACAGAAGCAGGTGGGTGAGTGATAGAAACAAAGAGAGATGGCAGGTTCCTCTTCTAAGGATTGATATTGTGTGTGTGTGTGCGTGTGTATGCCTGTGTGCGTGCATGTGTGTGTATGCCTGTGTGCGTGCATGTGTGTGTGCATGTGTGTGTATGCCTGTGTGCGTGCATGTGTGTGTGTGCATGCATGTGTGTGTATGCCTGTGTGTGTGCATGTGTGTGTATGCCTGTGTGTGTGCATGTGTGTGTGTGTGCATGCATGTGTGTATGCCTGTGTGTGTATTCCTGTGTGCGTGCATGTGTGCATGTGCACAGGGGCTGGAGTCACATGGGCTATTGTGAGCTGCCTGACATGGGTGCTGGAAACTAACTTAGGTCCTCTGCAAGAGCACTGGGTGCTCTTCAGCACTGAGCCATCTTTCCAACCCAGGCGGTAGATTCTTTATTTTGAAATTATTTATATTTTATTTTTAATTTGTTTTTAATACATTGTATTAGTCAGGGTTCTCTAGAGAAACCCTAACTGTTAGGATGGCTAAATACGTCCATATATACTCATATACATGGGATTTATTAAAGTGGCTTACAGGCTATGATCTGACAATTGCAACACAGGCTGTTTCTCAACGGAAAGTCCAAGAATCTAGCAGTTGTTCAGTCCACAAGGCTGAGTGTCTCAGCTGGGCTTCCGTAGACATCAGAATGCTGAAGAAGTAGACTCTAGTGTCAGTGAAAAAATGGACTTGTCAGCGAGAGTGAGGGCAACCAGGGAAAGAGCAAGCTTCCCTCTTCCGCGTCCTTTATAAAGGTTGCCACCAGCAGGTGTGGCCCAGATTAAGGGTGGATCTTCCCACTTAAAAAAAATCCAGATTTAGGGTGGGTCTTCCTATTTTAAATGATTTGATCAAGAAAAATCCCTTACAGGTATACCCTATACATTTTATTTAATTCCTGATGCAGGCAAGTGGGCAACCAAGAATAGATATCACATACATTTTAATTAAAACATGATTATATTACTTCCCCTTTCCTTTCCTCCCTCCAGCCCCTTCCATGTCCCCTCCCTCCAGTGCTTCCCACATCGCTCCCTGACTTTCAAGCTGATGGCCTCTTTATTATTACATATGAGTACAGATAGATGCACAACACATGATGCAATCTCCTGAGTCCTTTGGTTTCAGAGATGACCACTTTGTATTGGATAAGAATTCAGTGCTCATTCCTGGGAGGGGCTAATTTCCCACTCTAGCAGTCATCAGTTGCCTGTAGTCCTTTGTCTAGGGTGGGACTTCATGAGACGCCCTCTTCCACATTAGCATGTCTATTCAGGCAAAATATCCTTTCATTCTTTAAAAAAAAAAAACAAAAGCTAAGAGCTAAGATGTATTACATTTTATTCTAAACTTATCACATGCTATAACTCATTTAATCCTGGAATAATCCTACAAGGGATGTATTTTTATAATCTCAATTTTACATTCAGAAGCTGAGGTTCACAGAGGTGAAGGGCTTATTAAGGAAGAAGTTTATGGGTGTCTGGCTCCTGGACACCAACACACTACACCTTACATTGTAATTGATGACAGGCAAGAGGAGGGCCACAGAAAGATACATGTGTCAAGAAAAATAAAACAATCAGTGCAGTGTAAGATCACTGAGCTGGAGTGGTTACATGTCCAGCTCTGGGTCCAGCGGCAGATTCTAACTCCTGCAATTTCATTCGTTACTAATAAGCTGTGAAACACGCAATGAACACCTGTTTACATTGGAGATGTTTGGATGGAAAAGTTAAAATATGCAAAATAGAATAATAATCTGGCACTGAAGCACATAATCAATATTAAATATTATTTTTCAATCAAAATTCCTTCAATCTGAACATTATGGGTGATCTTCAAACACAAGACAATCACTCAGCATTTAATGTTCTCTTGTTAGGGCAAAAGGGCTATAGACTTGGAGATCTCTTGAAAGGCAAAAGTCGGAGCAATGGCAGACACATAGATATCTTCTCTAGTTAACTCACTAAATCATTCTGAGGCACATAGGACGTGAATGTACTAGTTACCATATTCTAATTTCCATAATAGAGGTTAACCTTTCTAAACATTATTACTTTTCTATTCCTTTAGGGACAGTTTTAATTCCGGGAACCACTCAGCTGACCCAGAAAGACATCCTCTACAGACTACAGTCTTCAAAAGCAAAGTGCATTATTACTGATGATGCATTAGCCCCAGCCGTAGATGCTGTGGCAGCTAAATGTGAAAATCTCACCTCCAAACTCATTGTGTCTCAGCACTCCAGAGAAGGGTGGGGGAACCTCAAGGAGATGATGAGGTGAGTAGCCTCAATCTTAGAACAATGCCCCACAGAGAGAAGCAAGACAGAGAAAAGTATTCAATTCAGTATAAGGGAGGTAAATGCAAATGAAAGCAATAATTAGCAAAAATAATCAGCGATCATTACAGAACTAACAGTGCCAAGCTTTGAAGTACGGAGTCTGGTTGAGACTTTTAAAAAGCGGTCCTTGAGATGGAGAATGGTGTACAGGAGGCTTACCAGGGAGTTCTCTTGTGAAAGAAGAGAAGGATGTAGGATTGAGCAGAGGAAGAGATTAATTTTCTATGTATTCCCTATGAAGCTCTCAGCTAACACACTGGGAATCCTGGGCTTTGAATCAATCCTTAGGGCTGTGAAAATCTATAGTAGAAGACCCTGCAGTGTTCACCTGTTTTGGATGGGAACTGTCCCTAGCAGACTCACAATTGTGAAGGTAGCCATTCACATCACACAAGTAAAAGGGCAGAGATAGAGCCGTCTTTACCTCAGGACTGAATCCAAGTTACTGGTTCATACGCTGAAGAGGCCCAAGCACATGGGTGTTCGAGTCCTCCTCAGAGGTCACAGTTGGGCACTGTATACATGTAGACTGTATACTGTATACTGTAGACTGTCTTTTGCAGACATGCCAGCGACAACCATACCTGCGTGAACACAAGGCACAATGAGATGATGGCCATCTACTTCACCAGCGGGACAACCGGGCATCCTAAGATGATCGGACATACCCACAGCAGTTTTGGTTTAGGATTATCTGTCAACGGAAGGTACTTCCATGGAGTCATTTGTGCACTGGCCTTTTAAATTTGTTTTTCAACAAATTTACATGCTTTGCACATTTAAATTTCTACATACATTTGTGTGCATGCAATTCCTACCACTTTAACAAATGTATACAACAGGGCTGTTTGTATTCCAGATTCTGGCTGGATTTGACAGACTCGGATGTGATGTGGAATACGTCAGACACAGGTTGGGCAAAGTCTGCATGGAGTAGTGTTTTTTCTCCATGGATCCAAGGAGCATGTGTGTTTGCACACTATTTGCCCCGTTTTGAGCCGACTTCCATCTTGCAAGTAAGGCAGACCAGAGGAGGTTCATGGTTAGAGATGTGTTAGCATTAGTGGTATCACCGATGCACTGGCAACTAAAGTAAATGCAGGGATCAGAGTTTTAAGATATCTACCTCTGCAAAGTCCACAAAGACAGGAGAAGATCTGAGTACATTAACATCAAAATAAAGTTTACATTGTGCTGTGCCTCTGGCAGATCAAACATTTCATGTGAGACAATTTGCTCTTTCCAAACTGCAGACCCTCTCCAAGTTCCCCATCACTGTCTTCTGTTCTGCGCCAACTGCCTACCGAATGCTTGTACAGAATGATACCATCAGGTGAGACATGGGTAAAGGGACACTCAGTCAGGGGAGAGAGGAGGAAAAGGAAGCTAGAAATGAAACACTTGTCTGTCCAACCAACAGATCTGACTAGTCGGTATAGGATAGTGGGTTTTTTTCTCTTCCTCCTTTGCTTTATTGTTGACATTTTATAAAGATAGTCGCTGGTCAAGATCAGGTTCCCACTAACAGAGAGAAGAAAGGGAAGATTAGACCATGTCTAGAGCTCTGAGTGTAGTGAGTGGTTATAATAAAGGGGGTATTTAATCTTTGGGTGACAGCTATTACTGAGCTGAGATAGTAGACAGGTAGTTCCTTTTTGCAAATTCTCCCAGAAAACAAAAGTGAGAATGTATGCATTATATCTCCCGTGATTCCATTGAAATGCTTGATTATTGCTCTGAAAAGAAGCTACTGTCTCTGTGCTCACAGCTCAGCACTTCTGGTCTCCTGTGTTGATGCAAAGCACAGCTCTTGCTCTAAAGAGAGTAAGTCAGAGTTTGTTCTGAGCCAAATAAAACTGCCTATGGGTCAAGGACATGGATTCAGATGACCTTGAATGACATGTTCTACTGTGGAAGCAATTAATGTACTTTCATAGTCACAGAGCAAAAGGAAGGCATGAATCAATGCTTTTGCCCAATACATTGGTGATGGCATCAGGTAGGCAGCCTAGAGGGGAAGCAGAAGGGGACGCTTTCTGTAGATCTCTGGTGCTATAACTGTCTCAGTTTTAGAGTTGGTGGGAACCAGTGACCGTCTACTTTTAACAATACATTTCAAGAGTTTTACCTAATAAAATGAGGATAAGATTAGATACATGAGTTACTAATAAATTACTACTGAGAGTGCCAAGACAATTTTGGGCCTCCATCCCTGACATTCCATCTCACCACAATCATGAAGCGCCGCCACTTAGCCTGTGAGAGCTTCCACACTCATGTGGCATCTTCAGAGAACTTCAGTTCACAGTTGGGAGGTGATTTTTAATAGATTTAAAATATCGTTCTAGAGCTGGGCATAGTGGTACACTTAATCCCAGCACTTGGGAGACAGAGGTCAAGTTCAAAACCAGCATGGTATATATATAGCAAGTTCCAGGGCTACATGTTGCAAGTGTGTGTGTGTGTGTGTGTGTGTAACTATGGGGTTACCGTCCCTAAAGATGTCATGGTATTTCTTTGCAACAAGTGATTCTCTGAGGAGAGACAGACAGACAGACAAACAGAGAACCTAGCATTAGAGCAACCTGCTTTTAGCATCAGAGTTCTACTTTATATATAAGAGAGATCTGCTTATTTCGTATTAGCAATAAGCCTAATTCCCCTGTCTCACCATTTTTTTCTTCTCAACCTAACTCACTCCGTGTTTTTGGAGAAGCTATAAGTTCAAAAGCTTGAAGCACTGTGTGAGTGCTGGGGAACCAATCAACCCTGAAGTGATGGAACAATGGAGAAGGAAGACAGGCCTAGACATCTACGAAGGATACGGACAGACAGAAACGGTACCTGCCCCACTGAAGACAGGGCTAGATGTGATTAGTCAGATAAACAAAAGCCAAAGTGTCTCATGTGTTCTTATGATTGTTCGAGGGATACAGAAAGGTGTGGTTAGGAAACAATTATTTTTTAAATAAAGAAAAGCTTGAGAAAAATTAATTGCAAATAAACTATCATATTTTTGAGAAAAATGATTAACTGGTTGAGGAAAGAATGTCACAATATTTTTAATGAGAAAAGTATTGGCGCTATGTGACACAGAACTTTCTAAAGAGTCACAAAATAGAAAGCAGTTAGTTTCTGGTTCCCCGAAGCATTGAGTGAGCTGGGAGTGTGCCCTTAGAAAGCAGATGCTGAAGCATCCCTGCGACGCCCCCCCCCACACTCTAAAAGTAGAGGGAGGAGGGTCAAATTCAAGGTCATTCTCAGCTATGCAGTGAGTTCAAGACCAGCCTAGGCAATGTGAACAAGCAAATACCTAAAATATATGATATAATAAAATGAATTCTTTAAAGTACTCATGCAGATAAAAAAAAAAAACATTGTTGGGGGGGTTGTAGTTTAGTGGCTGAGCACTTTCCTAGCATATGGGAGACCTCAGTTCAATCCTCAGCACCACTGAAGAGCTCTAGAGAAAACTGATAATGAAGAACATATTTATTTTGTAGTAGAAGGGGCGATAAGACCAGCAGAGAAATGGGAAAGTTGACATCTTCATTGGGTGTGTCTTATTTATAATGTCTGTATTTTTCAACTCTGAGTTTTATTATCTGGCAATGTTGAAATTTCTAAATGAAACAATAATAAAAACTTAATTATTTACACACAACTAGCATAGTATCCATTGTGTTACGCTAAGTACAAATGTTAATACAGACATATATTTTTTCACCTCTTTATTGTGTATAGTTGTAAACTGTCAATATCCATATTCCATGAGAGGAGGGATTTTATGGATTTCCTGCTGACCCTGATGCACAGCTAAGTTCTGTAGTATAAATGCATGGCAGATGAAGTAGTATTTTATATTACTTCTGAAGTTACCTCACTTTCTTCTCCTTAATCAGGTGCTGATCTGTGGAAATTTCAAAGGGATGAAAATTAAGCCTGGCTCAATGGGAAAGCCTTCTCCTGCTTTTGATGTGAAGGTTTGCATGTCTGCTTACACTCACCTACACTCCTTTAAATGTGATATAATTCCATGTTATTTATACCTTAAATTCTACGCCAAAAGACAGATGGGTGAGAAAGGTTGGCTTAATACTCTCTTACTATTGTTGCAAACACCTGTATTGTGCCATGAATTCTGGGCATTTAATTTCCAGAAATATCCTGAACATAAACTAATAAGAGGACCATTCTGCAGGTGAGTATGTAGATAAAGCAAAGAACTTACCCATGCTGGTACAGCCAGAGCCCAGAGTGGGAACACAGTCTTAAGCAATCTGGCTCCAGCAGCCACACTCTTGGCCACCAGTTATGTGGTGAGGGAAGACTGGACCTCTGACAGGATCAACCAGGTTCAAAGTGGCTGCAGCACACACTTCTCTCTCTGCCTGCCCATCTGTTTCCAGGCTTTCTTTAACACGGCCCTTATTACCCTCTGATGCTTGAGTTTCGAAAGCATTTTATTTCCCCATCTGCACACTTTGTACGGGGTTAAAGTTTTATTAGGCCAAGCCAGGTTCAAAGTCAGATATAGACAAAGGATGTGCACTAATATTCATATAAAAAAGGAAGGGAAGCAACAGTGGCAAAAAGGCAAAACTGAATCAATTTCCAAAGGGCAGGGCTCAGACGTAGGTTTAATTGAAGTTTAGTTGTAGATGGGATCAATATTTCTCAGGTTCATCATGCAGTTCACACAGGGTTACGTGACTGAAATAGTAGTTCTTACTTCTCTTCCCTGGTACATTCGACTCAACGAATCCACGCCTAACAAAGGCATATTGCTAAATGACAAAAGCGGGTTGTAAAACTTGCCAAGTAATCCTAGTATTTCCTGTCTAGAATTGTCCCAAAGGACATTACCAAAACATTACTGGTGGTAGAAGTGAGAAAAATTTTACTATCTTTTCACGTTTTGATTTTGCATTTTATAATGTTTTATTCAATGATCACTTAGGTAAATAATACATTTAAGAATTTAAAGTAGGGGGCTGGAGAAATGGTTCAGAGGTTAAGAGCATTGGTTGCTTTTCCAAAGGTTCCAAAGGTCCTGAGTTCAATTCCCAGCAACCACATGGTGGCTCACAACCATCTGTAATGAGATCTGGCGTCCTCTTCTGGTCTGTAGGCATAATGCAGACAGAATACTGTGCACATAACAATAAAAAAAGTCTTTAAAAAATTATATAAAAAAGAATTTAAAGTATAGTTAAAATATTTTTAAGTGTATATTCTTGCCAAAATGATTCAAAGGTAAAATTTCAAATGTGGCATTAATTTAAAATTGCTTTAAATAAACTGTCCTGTTCTATTCTAGATTTTAGATGAAAATGGTGCTATTCTTCCTCCTGGACAAGAAGGGGACATAGGTGTTCAAGTGCTTCCTGAGCGACCATTTGGCCTTTTTACTCACTATGTAGTAAGAACTTTATTTTAAAAACTTGTTTTCTATTTATTCTTCAAAAAGCATAATCCCAGCATATGGGATACAGAAGCAGGAAGGCCACAAATTCAAAATCATCCTCAGTTACTGCAAAGCAAGTTTGAAGCCAGTCTAGAATACTTGAGACCTTATACCAAAACCAAACAAAGTATTTGGTAACATTCCAATTTTTACAAAACAAGCCCAGGAACTTTGTCTTTCCTTGAGATATCCATGGCCCTGGATAATAACCCTAAATATAGGCAATTAAAAAAATAACATTCTTGCCAGATAACACTTTGGTGCCCTCTCCTTGGAAGGGAACCATAAAAGGGGGCTCTTATCTATGATTTCTTAACATCTGAAGATCCTTTCCAACTAGTAAACAGAGCACACTTACTTCCCTGACATCTGATTAGCTCTCTACCCACTCCAGTAGAACTAGAGAAATAAGGAATGGGGCCAAAAAAATTAAGTAAATTAATCTCGCTAGCTTTCTTATATCTAGTCATGGCATACAGATTAGAGCAAAGTTTATATCAATATACTAAGAGGTCCAGATAACACATGATAGTGAACTTTATGGAAGGCAGCAACTTTGTTTTTTCTTTTTATGCCAGTTATAGAACTGGTCTCTTATATAAAACAAACCAAAGCAAATAACACATCTGGTCTGAATTAAGCATTGGGCTTTTTTTTAACCCTTCTCTTTTTTCCAGCAATTGTTAGGTATTGTTTAGAAAAAGGCTTAATTCTACCTACTCTCCAAGGCTTTGGGTTGCTCCTACATTTATCTTATTATCTACATAAAACATTCTCCAGGGGGCTGGAGAGATGGCTCAGTGGTTGAGAGCATTGCCTGCTCCTCCAAAGGTCCTGAGTTCAATTCCCAGCAACCACATGGTGGCTCACAACCATCTGTAATGAGATCTGGTGCCCTCTTCTGGCATACAAACATACATGGAAGGAATGTTGTATACATAATAAATAAATAAATCTTTAAAAAAAATTCTCCAGGAGTTGCACTAAGTCTTTGTAATTGCGATTTCTTTATGTTGGGCTAAGCTCCATGCTGGCAAGTCATTCCTACTTCACTCTGGTTCCTCTTCCTTCGGAGGCTTCTTAAAGGGGCCAAACTTTCTTTTTCTTTGAATGTTTAAAAATGACTGGAGAAAAGAGTCACATTCATAAGATTAACAAATGCTATTTGCTTTGCAGGATAATCCTTCAAAAACAGCCTCAACTATACGAGGGAATTTTTACATCACTGGGGACAGGGGCTATATGGATGAAGATGGCTATTTCTGGTTTGTTGCCAGATCAGATGATGTTATATTATCCTCTGGGTAAACTTCCCTTCCGTGTGTGCATGCCTGTTAATCAAGCATTCCGGGGTGCATCTATAACTCACCCTGAGGAGTTCCTGTCATGTCTCCTAGCTACCGCATTGGACCATTTGAAGTAGAAAGTGCCCTGATAGAACATCCTTCCATCGCAGAATCAGCTGTTGTCAGCAGCCCAGACCCTGTCAGAGGAGAGGTAAGAGAACTGATTCATCTAGACTTTCAGTTTTGTTGATCAGCTAAACACATACTTCACTTGCGTGATTTTGTGTGTTCTAAGCATATAGCATATATGTGGATGTGATTTCCCTGTATATAGGCATGTGTAGATATTGTGATATCTTCCCCAGTCACTTCTTCACCCTAGGTTTTTTTTTTTTTTTTTTTTTTTTCCGAGACAGGGTTTCTCTGTGGTTTTGGAGCCTGTCCTGGAACTAGCTCTTGTAGACCAGGCTGGTCTCGAACTCAGAGATCTGCCTGCCTCTGCCTCCCGAGTGCTGGGATTAAAGGCGTGCGCCACCACCGCCCGGCTCACCCTAGGTTTTTGAGACGCGGTATCTCCCTGAAATTGGGGCTCACTGTTTAGGCTAGGCTGGTGGGTGGGCTAGTAAGGCCCTGCCTGCTACCAATCTCCTGCCCGCCGTGTTGGGCGGCAGAGCTGCACTGCCACGGGGCCGGGGATGGCGAAGCTGCACTGGTATGGGGCCGGGGATGGCAGACCCACGTTCTTAAGCTTTACTCGCTGAACCATCTTCACAGCCCCTAAACACAGACTCTTAAACAGTACTGTACTTGAAAAGAAACGAGGGTGGCTCTCCTTCCAAGATTGTTTTTCCTAAAAGGACTTTGATGCCAGAGGATAACCTGTGGTCTTCACGAATGGCCGATCTCACTCACAGGGTCTTAGCTCCTCTCACTCCTGCTGTCACCCTCAGTCTATCCACCTAGACTAGAGCTTATCTGGGAGAGGCTGGTTGTGGAGCCTTTAGGACCAGGTGAGCTTAGAGAGCGCCAGGTATTCCAGTACGATACAGTCAAGCAGTTCTAGAGGCTTGGTGTAATGTTGGTGTTAGCCAGAATGAGGGGAAAATTTGCCCTTCCCAACACTGGTGGGCTGCAACCCCTGATGCTGGAGGATGGAGGTGGGGTCCCAAGGCAGCCATGCACAAAACAGCAGTGTGCTGCACAGGGAGCCTTTTACTCTCTGTGCAGGCCTGCCTGCTCTAGGAAAGGGGCCCTGCTCTAGGAAAGGGCTAACTAGATCTTTGATTAGGCAATAAGTTCTAGAAGAACTGATTAAAATCAGATAAAATGAAGACTTAGACACTATCCCAAATATTGGCTTTATTTGCTTATGACAGTCCTGCAGCTTACTGTGTAGTGTCTCCTGTTGCCTATTTTAAGAATTCCTAATACAGTTAAGCCAAACTACATTTGACAATCATGAATTTTTAGCTTATTCTCAGGTCTATTATCTAAAAGCAAGTAAGATTTTAAATGAGTATTTTCCTCTACTTTTTTTCTCAGCTGATTTTCATACTTCAACTTTTTAAGGGATTTAGCAGGCTGCTTTGCTTTGAAAATCCTATTTTCAGGGAAGCTGTAACTCAACAGTGGAGAACTTGTCTTGCATATGCAAGGCCTGGGATTTGATTCCCAGTCTTCCTCTCTGCCCCCACCCCTAGTGGTGTATGCTTAATTGTATTTTCCTTTTTAAAAAAATGATTTACTTGTATTTTATGTGCATTTGTGTTTTGCCTGCTGTGTAAGGGTGTCAGATCCCTCGGAACTGTAGTTACAGACAGTTGTGAGCTGCCGTGTGGGTGGGTGCTGGGAATGGAATCTGGGTTCTCTGGAAGAGCAGCCAGGCCTCTTAACTGCTGCTGCCCCTAGTTACATTTTCAAGAAATTTAAAGTGTGTGGAATGTATGCTTCCTGTAAGCTACTTTATTTATTTACTTTCCTGCTTTAAAAAGGTCACGTGATGTGGTTCCTCCAGCCTCTGCTTCAAAAGTGCGGGGACTAAACTTGCATGCAGTAGGCAAGTGCACTAACTACCACCTGGCACACCCCATCCTGGTCCTTAACCTCAGATTGACAAAGAAGGTGCTTATGTTCACATTCTTCCATGAGACCAGCATATGCACTAAGAGTAAAACAAAGTTGTGTAAAATACATCTAATCATGTAATAAAAATACAATCTGAACTAAGGAATATCAATGTCACAAGAGAAAGCAAAAACATAGGGAGTTACTCTAAATTGAAGGATATTAAAAGACACGAAAAAAACCAAAATGCTGGAATTACAAGTGTGCACTACTCTGGTAGGAGACCAGAGTATTACGGTAGGATAAATCTTCCTTAAAAGACAAGATTTTCAAAAGGGGTAAAGGGACTAGATGTGTTGTTATTTACAAAAACAATGTTGAATATTGTAAATGTGACTTTAAAACAGTGGACTGTGGAAGGAAGGAAGGAAGGAAGGAAGGAAGGAAGGAAGGAAGGAAGGAAGGAAGGAAGGGGTGGTGGAAGGAACAAAAACATGCAGGCAGGCAGGGTCACCTCAGAGGCTAAGGGTACTTGCTGTACTTGCAGAGGACCTGGGTTCACTTCCCAGCACGCACACAGGGCTCAGAACTCTAACTTCAATTCTCTGGTATCTGTTGCTCTTCTGACCACCCCCGGCATCAGGTCTGCACACAGTGCACATACATACATGTAGACAAAACACTCATACACATCAAACAGAAACGATAGGTAAGTTCTTAAAAAAGAAAGGATAAAAGGAATGAAGGAAGGTTTGCTCAGATGGCCAAGCCCTTAAGTTCCTTAGCCTGCGTGGCTCTCAGAATTTGACCAAGGCCACTGTTGGACTTGGACTTATGCAGGGATGAAAATGCTCTCCACTGGCATCCTCTAGTTAAAAAACAAAACCAAAAACCATATAGGGCTCTCAGTCACATAACGAGACTCATCAAAGAAACCTAATTCAAACAGCCACACATTGCTGGTGGCTGCTACATGGACTGGCCCAGCCACAGACACTTCTCAGAAAAATCTAAGAATTTTGCATGAAATTTCAATGAAACTTAAAAGCTCATATCATTTTTGCAAAGTTGCATTTATTTATTCACTCTGTATGTGTATGTGCTTGTGCCATGGTGCTTATGTGGAGGTCAGAGGACAACTTTTGGGAGTTGGCACTCTTCTTCCACCACATGAGTTCTGACCAAACTCAGGTGTCAACTTGAAAGCAAGTGCCTTTCCCTCCTGAGGCATCTTGTTGGCCAACATGATGTTTTTAGGTTTAAAAAACACCAAAGCAAAGCGCTCTAAGTCTTTGTACTTTTTGCTCCTGCACCTGAGATCTATCTTTTTTTTTTTTTTTTTGATGGCTTCCTTATGCTCCAGAAGTTATGCTAAGCCTCACATTTAGGCTAGCTTTTCAAATCCTTGCTTCTTTTATAAAGTAAGAAACCGAGAAACAGAGAGACAGTCTTAGTTCATCAAGATCACATAACAAACTCCTTTTGGTCCAGGATGTCTGACTTCAGTGTTCATAATCCTTTTTTGTTATTTTGGTCTTTGGTTTTTTGAGACAGGGCTTCTCTGTGTAGCCCTGGCTGGTTAGGAACTCAAAGATCTGCTTGCCTCTGCTTCCTGAGTGCTATAATTTAAAATCTGTGCCACCACTGCCCAGCTCAGTGGCCATACCCTTTAAGCATAATGTTACAATATTTTTCGTGAAGTTATTATTTTCTGTAATGGCTTATAAAGACTTAGGAAGATAAGTATATGTTATAAAAGCTATAAGTTAACATCGAAACCAAAGCCTGTAAATGGTTTTATTTTTTTTCCAATTAATAAAAATGTTCATAAAGTTGCAAAAGTAACAAAAACATAATGGGATAAAATTCTACTCACAAGAAACACATGATAGCCGGGCGATGGTGGCGCACGCCTTTAATCCCAGCTCTCGGGAGGCAGAGGCAGGCGGATCTCTGTGAGTTCGAGACCAGCCTGGTCTACAGAACTAGTGCCAGGACAGGCTCCAAAGCCACAGAGAAACCCTGTCTCGAAAAACCAAAAAAACAAAAACAAAAACAAAAAAACCACATGATACCTGCATAATCTTACGGGTGATATCAACATGTAGGAATATTGAAGGGTTTTTGATAAAGACAAAAAGGGTAACTGGTCATAAATTGTTTAAAAAACACCACTCTGGTAAACAATTTTCAATATGAAAAATTTTTAGTTACAAGTTGTCAATTCTTACCAAATGACTTTTTTTTAAAAAAAAAATTATGTATATAGTGTTCTGCATGCATGTATGCCTGTGTGCCAGAAGAGGGCGCCAGATCTCATTATAAGTACCTGGGAGGCACCATGTGGTTGCAGGGAATTGAACTCAGGTCCTCTGGAAGAACAGCTAGTGTTGCTCTTAACCTCTGAGCCATCTCTCCAGCCCACCAAATGACTTTTCTAGGTGACAGTTTCAAATAATTTTTGATTAAATTTTCCTCTCAGATTATAAAGGGTGCAGAAAGTAAAATTAATAAGATTCCAGTTTCCTAGCCAGGTGGTGGTAGTACACACCTTTAATCCCAGCACTTGGGAGGCAGAGGTGGATCTGTTTGAGGACACCATGGTCTACAGAGCAAGTAGTAGGACTGCCAGGGCAACACAGAGAAACCCTGTTTTGAAAAACTAAGATAGTTTCCAAAGTAAAGGGTACTTAGTCCTGTAAGGGCCTCTCTGGACTCTAGCTCATGGTGGGACTCTGGATTTGACGGTGAATACGGATTGCCTCTCTAGAGGTACGCATTTGGGGTGGAAGCTGTGAGTGGAAGTGTTGGCAGTGCCCAGGAAAGAAAAAAACAATTAGACAGGATCCCACTCAAGCATCTTCCTTCTCCATTAAAGGTCCTAAAACTCTGGGCAGATCTCCCAAAACAGTATGGAAAGAATGGGCTTTAGGAAACGGGATTTGTGGGTATAGCAACAGCCATCATCATTTCTACTCCTGCTTCTCGGTCATGCATGTGGGTCAGAACAATAGTGACATGACTAATGGAATCATTACAGCCTTACATAAAGATGTATGAAAAGGGCTGGGTGTGTAGCTAGGTGCTCAGAGGTAGAATGTTCGTTGAGTGTGCACAAGTCCCTGGGTTCAATCCTTACTGAGGAGGAAAAAATAAGCCAAGTAGAGTAGTGTAATCCAGTACTTGGGAAACTGAGACAGGAGAACCGCTGTGAGGTCAAGGCCAGCCTGATATACATGACAAGACTGTCTCAAAACCCCCCAAAGAATGCCTGGCCTGAGTGAGCTGCTCCCTGCCATGGGGGCTAGGCTGAGTAGGGCCTAGAAGAGGCGGTACTGAGTGCACTGCCTTAAGTACTCAGGTACTAACTGTACTTCGTGTTTCTAAGGGGAAGCCACGGACAGAGATAATCAAATTCAGATCAGAACACACATTACAAAATACAGTCAGAGCAGGGTTCAAGGGTGATCCTGTGCAAAGTAGGCCCCACCAGCTCCGTGGTGCTGAGAAGACTAAAGGCTTTCCTGGGCACTTAGGAGCATGAGCACACATCGGGGCTAAACTACACCGTGACCCCCCCCCCCCAACAGTTCACACCCCACAAGGAAGATTTATAGGGAATGAAAGCAGACAAGACACATTAAGGCACCAAACACATAACTCACTGATGTTTTACAAATTTACTTTAGGTAGTAAAGGCTTTTATTGTTCTGAATCCTGATTACAAGTCACATGATCAAGAACAATTGAAAAAAGAGATTCAGGAGCACGTGAAAAAGACTACAGCGCCTTACAAATACCCCAGAAAGGTGGGTAGCCTTGCTTCACCTGCATTTGTTCAGTGCTTTGGAAAAGGTTTGGCTATGTTTTTTCCTTTCTAAAGTGACCTCTCTCCTTAAACATGCTATACAAAAGGTTCCCAACAGAACTAATAATAGACAGTAAAAAATTTTGAGATAAAATGAAGCCCCTAATATACTTTAGTCAATTAGCTCATAACGCTAAATGTAAAGAAAAACTTCAACCATCCCTTCACCTAGCCGTCAAAGCAGAGCTGTGTGGGACTAATTTCCTTCCTCCCCCTTACTGCCAACAGGTGGAATTCATTGAAGAACTGCCAAAGACTGTCAGTGGGAAGGTCAAAAGAAATGAACTAAGGAAAAAAGAATGGAAAACTATTTAAACTCATCCACTAATTATTCAGATATCCATAAACAAATTCAGTGTCTACAGTCTTCAGGAACCACAGGTTATATGGGCAAATTGCTTCTAAACTGAATTTAAAGTACTTTTTAATAATGACATCAGAGGCTGAATTCTGAAATCAAATAGTCAGTGAATTTCTGTGTTCACCTCAATGTTTCTGCAATTTGGCAGCATAAACAAAGGTCATCAGGTGCTGAGAGGTTTTAAAACTATTTTCGGGAAAGTTTCTAAATCAAATTTCTACCCCACTGGTTTTCAAAACTTAATTGAATAATTCTAATGTCTTAATATACAAATCAGAACAAATATTAAAGCTCTTTAAAAAACTAAGTAACTTGTTTTTTAGAAAATTGTCATAATCTTAGAATATTTACCTAAAAGTTGAATAAGAATTTTATTAGTCATATTTTCACTCAAGTAATTTAAAAATAGTTTGAAATTTGCTTCAAGGTCTACAAGAGAAAGCTGTCATGTGCTATGGCTACTTAGTGAATAAATATGGTTTATAAAAGTATTTTTTTCTTGTGGCTCATGATAGTTTGATAAATTCAGCAAATTGATAATATATGAAATATAGTTCTGTGACATTATCCAAATACACATTAGAGAATTTAGGGAATGAGGATTCCTACAGGAACAGACAAGGGACAGTAGTCAGAAAACTACTGGGCAAGAGTAAAAGTCATGCAAATTACTTCCCCTCTGTGTGAACTGCTCCAGTGTAGCTGTGGTTGCAGGAATACTGAGACCTTGAAATTTGACCCTGATACTTTTATTTTCCAGTATAAAAGTCACATGAAGCTTATACTGAAGTAAAAGACAGTTTAGGGGAGAATTTATCAATTTCTCATTGAAGGTCTGAGTCGTAAAGAATTTTTAATAGGAAAACTCAAATTTCTATCATGAATACGACTTGTTTCTGGAGAGCTGAAAGTGAGTCCTGGGGAATGAGATAGAGCTCTGCTACTGGCTCTTTCCTTTTGAAGTGTTTGTTCCCATTTAAAATAACTGCAGCGTTTTCTGTCTTCTTGGAACTTCCCAAAAGGGCAACAGTAGAAGGCTTTCCCATGGTTTGCCCCATTATTGGAAACAACAAGCCGCTTAGACCTTCTGCCACACTTGCATAAGGGAGGTGTCATCTTCCTGCTCTCCCAAGGCTCTTGTAGGTTAACTGTGGATGTCAATACAGAGGAAAGAACTTTCCAGGAAGAAGTTCCTGGGGAGCACGTAGATGATGCAGACTTTTCATCATGAATAGTGAAGGTCTGCTTTTTGGCTCGTGGGAAAGCTGGGGGACTAGATGAATTCCTTTTAGTACCACCTAAAAGAGGTTGTTTCCTCAAAACCGAAGGATGTGAGGCATTGGCATTAAGACTGTTGATGGTAAATGGTTTGCATTCGGGCAATTTAAAAGCAGAAGCATCTGAACTCAGATGTTTGGCTTCTTTTACATTATAGACTGTACTGTGAGGACTCTTATACACAATAGACTTAGGTGTCTCAAAGTTTTGAGGAGTTTCCTTGAGATCGTCAAAGTTTTCATAACTAAGGGTTTCTGGTTCTTCTAAAACTATCGATCTCTCTCCAGAATTAAATGAAGTCTCTACATTTGTGTTACTAACACGAGGCACACAATCTTTATCTTGTTCAGCCTGAGATGCTGGCAGTAAAACCACATCTTCCCACTCAGTCAACATAGGTAAACAGTCAACAGGAGAACCCACTTCTCCATCAGAAACAACATTAACAGATGGAATGGTCGTAGATACAAGTACCAAGTTGGAGTTAAGTACCGAGGACCTTGAAGTGTTATTCGGTGCTAACTGTTCACTTCTTCTTTGCTTCTGCGTAAAGAGAGGTGAATTCAGTTGTTCCACAGAGGTCGAGGGCTTAGAAGTGAAAGGAGCTAAGCCACATTTGATATTGTGAAGACCTGATTTGGTTTTTAGCTGTAACTGATCCTTTATAGAGGAATTCACACAAACTAAATTCATTTGAGCATTTTCCTGGGTATTTACTGTACTTTGGGGCTCCTTTTGATGTGCACTGGGACCCTGGATGCTAGTGTTGCAAGCAGATGCTTCTTCAGCTTGATCTGTGCCCAAATTTCTGACCAAAATCTTGGGATTCCTCTTAGTGAGAACCTATGATTCCACAGACAAATCCACTGCTTTAGAAACTGTATAATTCCTTCAGTAGATATTACATATGCCAAAAAAAAGAGGGGGGAGGAGAATGCCACTGGTTTGAAATCAACATTCTAATGAACCTATGATTACTACCCTAGAGCTTAAAATGACACACTAACCTTGTTCAAGGACCTGGTAATTTTCATTAAGCAACCATCCCTGATCATTTTCCAAGCAAGAAGAGCAGTGTTCCGAGAATCATCTAAGCCTGAGGAAATAAAATATCAAACACTGAATGTTGTAGAACTAATAAAATGGAAATAATAAAAAACAAATCACATTTAACAGGAATTGGGGTACATTGTTAGTTTTGTAACCACCTACTGAATTAAAAAAAATCATAAATCGGTCTGTGGAAAATTGTGATAGCATTACCATACACCAGAGCTTGTGTTTACACAGGTGAGAATTTGTTAGACAGCTTCCAAAAATGTGACCAGCATTCTGTACAAACCATTGTTCGTAAAAAAAAAAAAATAATAGTCGTGTTCAGTTCTTTTCACTAGTGCATCATATTATCTGGGCACTTGTGTCTCTATTTCATGTGCTCGTTATTTTTCTAGTTACTTTTAAACTAACCAGAAGTACTACATGGTGATCTTTATCTAAATTGAAATTCAAAAATGCTAGCCAGAGGCAGGCGGATCTCTGGGAATTGGAGGTCAGTATGGTCTACAAGAGTGAGTTGCAAAACAGTCAGGATTGTTACAGAGAAACAGTGTCTCAAAAAACTGGGAAAAAAAAAAGCACTACCCCCTACATGAAACTAATATGAAAGATTTTGCAAAACTCAAATGACTTACATAATAAAATGATTATCAGTTTATACGAACCAGAATGTTCTCGTCCTGAAAATTCTATTCCCACTTCCTGCAACGCACCATTTAGTCCTTTGGGTTTTCGCTTATAAAAAAGCTAATTAAACAAAAAAAGACATATTTAAAATATAATGATTATAAAGGCTATGAAGTTATTTCCTACAGTTTTTAGTTCTATTAAATTTGGGATTTATTATTTATGTGAATATTCCAAAAGAAAAATACCTTATTGTAGAAATTCATACCAATAAGATAAAATATAACTACTTCTCAAAAAAACCACAGTGAACATGCTCCCTTCTTTGATCCTTACCTTATAAGTTGCTCTGAGATCAATCCAAGAATTCAGGAACCCGGGTTTTAGCAGCTGCTTTCTTCTACACTCATATTCTAGGCAAACCCCCAAGTCCCAGTCTGCATTAAGGGCATGAAAAGTCAGTGATGTCAGCGCATTGCCATTTACAAGTAAAATATACAAGACAAGATGTAGGAGAGCAGTGAGATATAATTGCTATGCTAATAAATAATGCTCATATAGTCTATATTATTTTACATCTTATATAACTCACCATTAAGAAATTAAGTTGACTGTTTCAAAATAATATCTTCTGCGTGTGTGCAGGTGCGCAGGTGTGTGGGTGTGCTTGTGTGCTGGTGCAAGTGAGCAGGTGTGCAGATCAGAGGACAGCCTCAGGGGATCCCTCAACTGCTACCCATCTTATTTTGAGACAGGATTTCTTATTGGCCTGGAGAATCGAGATTTTAAAAATATGAATGAATTTGCTTTTCTTGGCTAGTACCTATGTGGCCCTTGATTTTCTTCCCCAGGTCAATGAGGTCGACAAGCATAATTCTAGGTTAGGAAGACTAAAACTAGAAATAAAGGACTACATAGTGGTAATGCTACTGCTCTTTTAGTAAGTGGGGCATATGTATATGTGGTATGTATGTGCCACATGTTCACAAGTGTGGGGGTGAAGGTGTATGTGGACATGCATGTGTACATATATGTAGAGGTAAGGCGGCCATCAGGAATCAACTGTTTCCCACCTAATCTATTGAGGCAGAGTTCCTCACTGAGCCTCAGATTTGCTGTTTTAGCTCTCTGACTAGCCAGCTTGCTCTGGGGATTCCTTGTCTGAAACTATGTTCCTGAATTATAGATAGAACACTGTGCCCATGTGGCTTCTATGTGGGTTCTGAGGATCCCAACTCTGGTCCTCATGATTGTGTAACAAGACTGGTATCTGCTGAGCCACCTCCTCAGCCTCAATGCTACCCACCGGGACTTACAATCATAACTCATGGTTTTACCTGACCAGGTAACAAAAGCACACAATTTTACTTCAGAAGACGGCTCCGAATCCCCAGGAGCAAAAATGATTTTCTTCTCCTGCTGAATCTTTTGAATCCATTTACAGAACTGAGATAAGCAAATCTTCAGAGGGACTCCTTCATCAACTTGAACCTGATCGGAGAGCCAAAAATCTGTTTTAACAAATGAACTTCTAAGCTACTGAGCTTTTATTACAACTCTGTACTATGGGGGAACAGAACAAAGAGAGGCTCTGACTGACTGACAGTTTACCTAGTACAAACATGCTGAGATTACAGGCGAGAAACACTGCAGTGACTTGAGAGAAACGAGGCTGGTAACGCCAGAGTTTCACAGAAGTATACACTTTAAGTCCAGTCTCACAGAAATAAGACACTGAGTAATGCTACTCTGCAAAATAAACTGTTTCTCTGGAGCCCAAACCCTGGACTTCCCGCATACCAGGTGAGCCCCCTAAACAGAGCTACAACCCCTGACCTTTATGTTTCTAGCATTATTCTGATATTTTCAAGATGCCATGAACGTTCAGAGGGGACATTATTTCTCTTAACATTGAAAAAATTTAATCCCAAGTGTTACATAACTTTTATTTTTCTTTCTGAAACTTATTTCTGAACTTTTAAAATTTGCATCATACCTGCTTTATCCCTGTCAGTTCTGTGCAAAATTCAGAAAGAACCGGATGCTCCTGAGGCTGAACATAAGCATGGAACTCGGATTCAATCTCTCCAGTTGCTGTACTCAACAAAACTGCTGGAAATTCAACTAGTGAAAGAATCATAGATTAATACTTAAATATATTGTATTTATTTATTGCTTGTTTATTTATTTATTGGGTCTCAATTTGTAGTCCTGGCTGGTCTGGAATCAATATAGATCAGCGGTTCTCAATCTGTGGGTCGGAATCCCTTCCTGGATACCAAATATTTATATTATAATTCATAACAGTAGTAAAATTAGTTATGAAGTAGCAACAAAACTAATTTTATGGCTGGAGTCACCACAACATGAGGAACTGTATTAAAAGGTCACAGCATTAGGAAGGTTGAAGAAGCACTGACCAAGCTGGCTTCAAACTCATAGACAGGCCCCTCGTCTCTGCCTCTGAGTCTGGGGTTAAGGGTGTGTACCACCACACCCAGCCTGAATATGCAAATCCTCCTAAACATGCACTGCTTAATAGCGCGAGTAAACAATCAATGATAGTAAAAGCTTCTAAGAGTAGCCAAAGCCACGAGAAACAAGTTTTAAGAAAGCTAGGTCAAGGAATAAGTCAAAACCTCAAAGTTATGTGTCTGTTGGTTTCACAACTAAATATGAAGACTACAAGAGTTAAAATGTATTCTATTATTGCAAAGCCATTTTTCAGTTTCTATCCAGTCAAAGTTTTAAATACAATCCTAAAACAACTAGCTACTTTGCATGATCACATCCAGGTATTTGGCATTTTATTCTTTTTTTAGGCAAGACAGTGTTTATATTAAACTACCAGCTTCCGGCATCCTGCTTTCTTATTGGCTGATTCGTACCTAGGAACTTTAAGAAGACTCATTGAGCACTAGCTTTGGACACTGGCAGTCCAAACTTACTTATTTCAGGACTCCTGTGTTGTTTCCCATCTTTCCAGCATGTGGACTCAAAATCAATGACAATTAAGTAGTCATACACCTGTTCTGCAAGAGACCAAAGTGTTCTTAGTACACGGTCCAAGTTCAAGGTTTCCAGATGAAAACGAAACACGGGACTTACTGAATCTGCTTCCTCCTGGATTCCCACTTGCTGGGGCAACTGACTTTCTCCTAATTAATCCAAGCCGCCTAAAAATACAAAATCCAGTAAGAGCAATAAATTCATTTATACTCCAGTTAGAATCAGCTATCAAACTAATAGCACTGAACAAATGGTAAAATTCTCATTAAGGTACTATAATTGGAGTTGGGTGTGGGGACACACTTGTAAGCTCAGTGCTCAGCAGGCCAAGGCAGAAACGAGTTTAAGGGCAGGTTAGCATACACACCAAGTCCCTGTCTCAAACAGCAGCTGTGTAGACTTTACAAGATCGGGACTCTTGGCTAAGTGCCATCCTCTCTTGGATGCCCATCTTACCTGCACGGGCTTCCAGTGACTATTGCCAAACACTCATTTTACCTGTTCTCATTTTATAGCAGCACCGAGCAACTCAAAGCACTGTGAAGACGGTTAAAAACCGTTAGCTATTGCTGTACTTTCAAGCCCTTGCTCTGTCCTAAAGCGATGATGACTCCTGTTCCTAAAGTTAAAAAATCTAGGTGAGGAAGTAAGATAACCAGAGTTTGACCGGAAGGCAATCTATGATGAAAGACCCCCACTAGCAAGATACTGGATCCAAAGAAGACTAACAGGGTTAACCATGGTCTTAGATGCAGGGGAAACAAAAACCTGATGAGTACAACTTCAACTAGCAGATAACTGGAGTCTTGGTTTTTTGAAAAAGACAAGATGTGATGTCAGTATAGAGTTCTGGGGGTTAAAAGCTGACATTTAAGCCGGGCAGTGGTGGCGCACGCCTTTAATCCCAGCACTCGGGAGGCAGAGGCAGGCGGATCTCTGTGAGTTCGAGGCCAGCCTGGTCTACAAGAGCTAGTTCCAGGACAGGAACTAAAAAGCTACAGAGAAACCCTGTCTCGAAAAAAAAAAAAAAAAAAAAAAAAAAAGCTGACATTTATTGCTTCATCAGCAAATATTAAAAATTAAGGTGGTAACCTCTTTTAAACAAGTCTAGGCGGTAACCCTTATTTTATGCATGAGAAAACTAGGTAATTTGCTACAGATGGCCATAGTAGGTTAACCGTTGATAGACTGACTCTCCAACCCTGAAATCCATGCTATTCACTAACACATCACATTGCTTTTTCTTTATTTTGGATTTGGTTCTGTTGTTGTTTTGAGACAGTCTGGATATGGGGCCTCGGGCCTGCCCCAACATTTCCTCCTAGACCAGGCTAGCCTCGAACTTCCTTCGCTGGTATTATAGGCGCGCGCTGTGTCGACAAACCTCAGAGCGTGTCCAAAAATCCAGCGTCCGCTGTAATTCTTACAATAAAATCGGGCTAGGCAGCTGGCTCGGACGCAATGGGTGCATTGGCACCCGCCCGCGAACAATCTGCACAGCACAGTCCCATTCCAGGGGCTTCCCAGACCCGAAACGGCACGCCGCCCCAGAACCCGGCTCCTCGGGCTCCTCCAGCCTAGCGAGGATGGCGGCGTGGGGCCCGAGGCCGGCCTTTTCCGACCCAGACGAGCCGCCTGCGGATGACCGTCGCCAACCCTCCGGGGTGAAACCCCTAGCGTACCGCGCCAGCCGCTTGGTCGCCATGCCAGACCCTCTGCTCCTCAGAGTCCAACGGCCGGAAGTCGGCTGCCCTCACTTCCGGTCCGTTTAAACGCCGGCGCGCCTGAGCGGCCCGAGTGTTGTGGTGGCGGCGGCCGCGGACGTCAGCGAGCGGAGGGGCGCGCCTGTGGCGGCTCGGGACCTGGAGGGCGGGGACGGAGGCTTGGGGAGGGCGAGCAGCCTCGCTCCGCCCCCGACGCGCTTCAGGTAGCGTTTCCAACCCCTCGCTGAGGGAAATCTCTGCGCGGGCGGGCGAAGCGCGGTTAACGGGCCTGAGCTGCGTCGAGGGGAGAAAGTTGAGAACCGTCTCCCTCTCCCGCGCTCCGCCGGTGCCTTGGTCACCGCAGCTGCAGCTGATCTTTCCCTGCAGCCTGATGGAGCTAGAGACGGAGATGGAGACGGAGACGGAGACGATCCCCAGGAAGAGGAAGGGGACCCCGAACTCGGCCCTGGAAACAGAGCCGGATCTTGAGATCAAGGAGCCTAAGGCCAAGGTGAGCAAAGGAGAGCCCGGCAGGAGGCCCAAGTCGTGTGCGGCTCCGAGTCCCGTGCCCCCGCCGTCTGTGGGGTCCCTGCCGAGGGATCCGGGCTGACCGACCCACTGGCTTCCCCGAACCCCGTCTCTGGTCTGTAAAGAGGGATAACTTAGCAGCCAGCCGGGCGGCGGTGGCACTCAGCGGGCAGAGACAGGCGGGTCTCTGTGTTTTCGAGGCCAGCTTGGTCTACAGAACGAGTTCCAAGATAGCAAGATAGCCTGGTTTAGGAGAAACCTGTCTCAGACAACAACAATAACAAACTGATTTACTGTCCGCTACACAGAATATTTATTAAGATGAGTGTAACAGGAATGTTTCAGAAATATCCTTTCCACCTAAACAGAATTCTCTGCCTCTATACAATTTGAATTTTTCGAGACAGGGTTTCTCTGTAGCTTTTGGTTCCTGTCCTGGAACTAGCTCTTGTAGACCAGGCTGGCCTCGAACTCACAGAGATCCGCCTGCCTCTGCCTCCCGAGTGCTGGGATTAAAGGCGTGCGCCACCACCGCCCGGCTACAATTTGTATTCTTGCTGGGCGTATTGATTGACGTTCCTAATATTTAGTAACCGCTAAATAAATAGCGGCCAGTCGCCAGGTGTTTTTCATTCTTTGTCATGTGCCCAAGGCAGTGTGACCTAGGCACGTGAGGTGTATCAAGGAATAAATAAAAATTACTGCCTTACTACAGCCTACATTTTAGTAAGGAGCCAGAACATTTGAGTTGTATGCTATGTTAGAAAGGAATTAGTGTCACCAATTCTTTTATTAAAATGGAATAATTACGACTTACCAGATTAGCCATAAAAAAGAAATACAAGAATATTGACAATTCCACCTAAAACTTAAAAACTTTATAGAAAAGTTGCAAAGCAGTACTAAAAGCTGCCCTAGCCAACAGTGGAACGTAGTTGCCGGCCCATATGGAGCTGCATTTTTCCCATTTGGGTGTTTTTATTTCCTCGGTGCTCTACATAATCACAACACAGCCATCAAAATAAGGAAATTAACATGAATGTATTGCTGCCACTTAATTCTCAGAGCCCATCCAAGTTTCTTTAAAAAGATTGATTAAGCTTTTTAGCATGTGGTCCAGTGTAGAATTATGTTAACTTTTTAATATCTTTCTTCTTCAACTCCAATAGTCTTTTGACATTCGTGACTTTATTTATTTATTTATTTATTTATTTATTTATTTATTTAGTTAGTTAGTTAGTTTTTCGAGACAGGGTTTCTCTGTGGTTTTGGAGCCTGTCCTGGAACTAGCTCTTGTAGACCAGGCTGGTCTCAAACTCACAGAGATCCGCCTGCCTCTGCCTCCCGAGTGCTGGGATTAGTGTGCGCCACCACCGCCCGGCATGACTTTATTTTCTTTTGAGGAATTCTGGATCAATATGAAAGACCCTACAAACTCCCCCTCCCCCCAAAAAAACCTGCAGCTAGCTGGCTCTCATGAGAACATCCTGTTTGCTTGAGACCCTCAGGACCCTCTCAGGACCTGCAGCTAGCTGGCTCTCATGAGAACATCCTGTTTGCTTGAGACCCTCAGGACCCTCTCAGGACCTGCAGCTAGCCACTCTCATGAGAGCAGAGTGAGGTCAGAGTCTCTGGCTGTCAAGCAGGATATTTATGAGGTCAGAGTCTCTGGCTACAAGCAGGATACAACTGTGTGGGAAAAGGAAAAACCACTTATGCCCCCTGCCCCATTCTAATCAGACCGATAACCATGCATCTGCTTCTTCTGCTTCTGTAACTTGCTTCTTGGCCAGCCCCTTTCCTATAAAAAGACCTTCCCCCAGTCTGCAGGCGTGCAAGTCCTCCGAAAGACTTTGCCGCCCGCAGGTACCTGTGTTCACCTAATAAACCTCTTGCTATTTGCATCCGAGTGGTCTCGGCCTGTTCCTTGGCTTCGGGGGAGTCTCCTCTCCAGGGAAGTCCTCTTCGGAGGTCTTTCAAATTATTTTGTAGAATGTCCCTTGAGTGTTTGTCTCTTTGTTGATGGGACTGAGGTCACACATCTTTGCAGAACTAGCACAGAAGTGATGGTCTTCTCTTGCAGTTGGCATATGACGTTTTGTCCAGTCCCTTGATTACTTAACATAGTAAGATGGTGTCTGCCAACCTGTCTAAAACGTCATTCGTAATTTTGTAGAGGATTCTTAAGGCACTTCAGTTTATCAATATGAATTCACAGATAATCTATTCATTGAGCCATCATTAATTAATTTATTTATTTTGGTGCTGGGTATCGAATCTAGAACCTTGAGCACAATAGACAAGTACTCTACACCTGAACTGTACACACACACACACACACACACACACACACACACACCCCTGCTCTTTCTTTCTGAGCCTGTTTCATTAAGTTGTCAAGCTCAACTTTCAAATTGTCCTATGGCCCAGTAGGTCTTGAACTTGTGGTTTTCATGCCTCCTCAGTAACTGAGATTACTGTTCTATACTACCAGACTTTATTATTTATTTTTTAAATTATTATTTTCAAAATTATTTTATGTCTATTGGTGCTTTACATGCATGTCTGTACTATGTGTGTGCTTGATGCCCAAGGAGGCCAGCAAAGGGCGTTGGATCGTCTAAAACTGGAGTTATAGCTGCTTGTGTGTCACTAGGTGGATGCAAGGATGAAGTGGGTCCTCAGGAAGAGCAGCCATTGCTCTTAACTGCTGAGCCATCTGCCCCTCTGGCTATGTGTTCTGATTCTCTGAATAGCAAAGATTTGATCATTAACTTGCTTTTGAGTTGTGACATGACTGTATCACTCTGAGCAGGTCATTGCTTTCTGGCGAGAAGGGGTATCTGCTTTCTCTGTCCCAGGTCCCTGGAATCAGCCTGGTTCTTAGTGGAGAATGGCTTTATAAATTTGTTTGTTTTTTGTTTTTTGTGTTTGTTGTTTCTCTGTGTAACAGTCCTAGTTGTCCTGGAACTAGCCCTGTAGACCAGGCTGGCCTCAAACACATATCCTTTTGCCTCTGCCTTCTGAGTGCTGGGATTAAAGACGTGCACCATCACCACCCGGTTGGCATTTGCATATTTTAAATGGTGGTATTGTAGATGATTTTATGCTAGTAGGATGCCAGTAGTCCCAAAAGGTCATGTTAATGGGTATGCTTGTGTGTTGTAAATATATACAAACATGCATTTACAACTAGTTTCCTGAATTCACATTAAATGCATGCTTTCCAGTCAACTTATTTCTAGTCAAAGCTCTTTGTAGTTCCTCCTTTTTCATATCTGCAGCTTCCTTTTCTGATAGAAATACAACTATTATCTCCAATGTTTAACTCTTAATCACTATCACCACCTCCTGTTCATCACATCTTTGCCCTGCTCGGTTCCAGATCAAATATGTTTGAAGAGCCCTCATTATTGTAACAGGCTCTGCAAGCATCCCTATTAGATAGGCACTTACGATTCAGGCCCTAGCCATGAAGAAATTAGTAGTTAATATCTGATATTTATTAAGTACTTAAGGTGTGTTGGTGGCTAGCACTGATATAACACTCTAAACCAATGGTTCTAACCTGGGGGTCAAATGACCCTCTCATGGGGGTTGTCTAAGACCATCTGCATATCAGATATTTACATTATGATGCATAATAGTAGCAAAATTACAGTTATGAAGTAGCAATGAGATAATTTTATGGTTGTAGGTGACCACAACACGAGGAGGTGTATTAAAGGGTCACAACATTAGAAAGGTTGAGAACCACCGTGCTAAACCCTAGGGTAAATACACTCTTGATCCTATGTATTTATAATAGCACTGACCCTTGCAGTGTTAGAATTACCCGTCATATTTTTCTGTAATAAAATAGAGTTCTTGAAAGCATGAATTGTATTGTAATCTTACTATTTTTAGCACACAGGCATGCATAATACACAAACTGTACCAATGTCTATAAAATATTCTACTAATGCCATCATACCACAAGTGGCTCTTTTAGACCTTATTTTCAATTAATTAGAGCAATCCTTGTGCTTGTATATATATATTAAAATATCAGAAACTTGAATAATTGCCTTTTTGCCAATGATGAGTATTACAGTGTGCTGTATTCTAATTTTTCTTTACAGAAAGCTCGCTTATCTTCCATTTTATTTGCTGAAAATGATGTCATAACCCCTAAACAGCTGTGTGAGTTGCTGAAGTATGCAGTTCTGGGTAAATCCACTCCTGAACCCAGGTATGAGATAAACTGTGCATAGGCCAGAGGTTTCAAACTGGTTTGTAGATTATTGATATTTGTTAACCATACATTATATTCATTTTTAATTAAGTAACAGCTGTCAATAATTATTTGGGAATTTCTGTATAAAAATTCAGGTTGGTGGTTTCTTCAAAGAACTTAAAAATCTGGTAACCATCTCTGTTCTCCTAGTAGTCAACATATTTGTCAAGGCTGAAGGTGTATATACTCTATTGTCCCATCTGGCATACTTACCATTCATTATATATCTGTCTGGCTATATAGATACTGTAGTTTGCTTTCCCTGATATGAACTCGATAGGAATCACATTGCTTACTGTTTTTTTATTATAAAGTAATGCTATCTTAATAATTCTGGTTAGTCTTTTCTTTCTTTTATAGATAAAGAACAAAGAGATGATATTATTTGAATGCTGTCAGTGATATGAATGACTTATGAAAATTATATTTCTTATGCCTGTCTTAGTTAGGGTTTCTGTTGCTATAATGAAAGACCATGACCAAGGTAACTTGGGGAGGAAAGAGTTTATTTGGCTTACACTTCCATATCATAGTACATCACTGAATGAAGTCAGAATAGGAACTCAAATGTTGGGGTCCAGTGCCAGCCTGGACCCTAAATAATTTCTCCGGACCAGAGGGGAGGTGTGGGAATAATTGAGACAACTCACATGGCTTTATTGGGAGGGAGATTTTCAGTGATCCCTCATGAAATTTTGAGTTCACATCCTGAAAATTTCTCTGCATTTATTTTCCAAACAGCCTTATATCCCAAAACATAAATGAGGGGGGAAATTCATTAGCATTCTGTTTTCTAGGTCACCAGATGGTAAATGGTTATGGTTATGTCCACATCTACCCATGCCTGCTCTGTCACGCCTTCCTGCTCTATATGCCAGCCCTGTCATGTAGGCCGAATTAACATCTCTTTTAGGCATCCTCCAAATTACAAAGAAGGAGCAGAACAACATCCTGACCCTTTGTTAGGGATGGCGACAGGCTAGGTGATGACCTCCTGTGCAGCAGGTGCAAACTGTGTCCTGAGATTTTGGTTGCCATAACATGTAGAAATATGGTCCTACACTCAAACAAGTCAGGAACCTGGAGGCAGGAGCTGATGAAGAGGTTATGGAGGGGTGCTGCTTATTGGCTTGCTCATCATGGCTTGCTCAGCCTGCTTTCTTATAGAATCCAAGATTCCCAGCTCAAGGATGGCACCACCTACAATGGGCTGGGCCCTCCTCCATTAATCACTAATTAAGAAAATGCTTATTGAGGATCTTAGGGAGGTGTTTTCTTAATTGAGGTTCCCTCCTTTCAGATTACTCTAGTTTGTGTCAAGTTGACATAAAACTATCCAGCAAAATACTTATCAAGAGATTAGCACACATTTCCCCGAGGCAGGTTGTTATAAATTGTCTAGATTTTTTTAGAACCATCTTCTTTGTCATGAAATACTGCCATCTGGCAGGGCCTAGTGGCACATCTCAGCACTCAGGAGGCTGAGGCTGAGGCAGACAGATATCTGAGTTTGAGGACAGCTTAGATTACATAGTGAGTTCCTGGATAGCCACGGCTTGTGTGGAGATACCCTATCTCAAAAAAAAAAAAAAAAAAAAAAAAAAAAGAAAGAGAGAGAAAGACTGCCATTGATTTCAGGGTTACAGAATATGTTGGAGACAAACCTTTGTAGAATAAGCTCGGAGTTCTAATTTAAAGTAAATGTTTGGGTGGAAGAACACCAGCTGCCCTAAGTTGTCCTCTAACTTCCATCCTGTGACACATACAAAATAAGGGTAATTAAAGTTTTAAATAAGCGTTAGTAGGACTTTCACTCGACATTTAATTATAACGAATATTTATTACAAAGATTTTTATTTGAATTCTTTGAAGTAAGGACTGTCTTCCAGTTATAGAGTGAGTCAGAGAGGGTCAGTGGTTGGTGAAGTTTTATTGGTTGTCAGTCACTGTTTCCTGCTTGTCTTCTATGTGTCTGTAACTTGAGATTATCATCTTAGTTGGTTTGATTTTTTTTTTCCAACAGCTGGTGCCAGCTTTTACACCAAAATCACCTAAACAACGTGGTGGTTTTTATTCTGAAGGGAATGAGTCAGCTACACTTCTACAGGTTCTATTTGGAATTCAGATTTCTTCGAAAGACATTCAGACATGTAAGATAAGAAAATTTTGTATTAGGGGCTAAGTTAGAGCTCCTATCCTGAGGCTAGGGCATCAGTCTGAGAATGTTTGTCAATAACCTAGTTAAACACAGGAAGGCAGGAAGGGTATATAGACAGCAGAAGCACTAAGGGCTCTGTTTAGATTAGATTTGTCTGTGCTTTTCTTTGATAATCTAGCAAAAACAGTTACTCTCCAATTATAGTATATAGCTTCTATGTTGATTCTATTTTATTTGTAATATAGAATTTTTATAAATTGCAAAATTCACATACATTTTGTACTTCTCTTAAATCATGATGTTGGGCATGGAGGTGCATAGCTGTAATTATAACAGGTGGAAGGCAAGTAAGAAGGATTTGAGTCCTGCATGGGTGCAAGACCTGTTTAAAAACAAAAAAAGCAAAAAGAAAACCAATCTAAGAAAAATTTTAAAAATTGGGTGTCAATAGAATACTATCTGGAGCTCAATAGCTCCTGCCATCTAGAAAGAAAAGTATGTGCACTGGGTGCTGGTGGCGCTGGTGCCTACCTTTAATCCCAGCACTCGAGAGACAGAGGCAGATGGATCTCTGTGAGTTTAAGGCCCAACCTGGTCTACAGAGTGAGTTCCAGGACAAAAAAAAAAAAAAAAAAAGGCATGTACTGTTGGTTTCATATCCTGCCCTATTTCCCTCTGGCCTGCTTGTCCATATATTCCTGAAGGTATTTGAGTGCGGCGAACTCCCTGACCAGCAGGAAGGAACAGCCACCAGACGAGGATTCTTCCCAAATCACGTTTTATTGGAGCCTCTTGGTTATAGGGAGAGCAGAAAGCAAGGGGCCCCCAGCTCTGAGCTGTAGCTGCTTATATAGGGAGTCTGCCTAGCAACCTTTGATACTTTGACTGCTTTTCTGGAGACCCACCGGCAGGAAAGAAAGCAGGGGAACATCCCTGTCAATTACAGACCATAAGGAAGTTCCCCTGCCGGTCAGGGGTAGTGTGGGCAGCTAGATTACAACAACTCATCCTGTTTTCTTGTGGAAGAACTGCAACCTTAATATGGAGTTATTTATCAAGCGAGGCTGGGGCCAAATGCCATCTTGTAATGGCAGCCACTCAAATCGGCTCCCAGCATTTGAGTCCATCAGCCATAATCTATCTGGGTCTTGATTCTCTTTTGCTTCCATTTTATTGAGTACTTTTTATATGTCTAGTCATGTATTAGTCATGCTATGTTTATCATCTGTAATGACCATGTTGTCCTGTAAGAGGAACTTTATTCTCTTTCATGTTTAAGAAAGTGAGTAGCTCACCAAAGTTAACCACTAATAAATTGTAGAATTGGAATTTTAGCCCAAATGAGCCTGTAGCTAGAGCTTTCAACCTAGGTACCGCCTATATCATCTATCCTGATTACCTGATATGCTGTCTAGTGACATAAAGAATTAGAAGTCCCTGAGAACACTGAACTTGTAAATTCCTCTGTCGACTTTTTACAGTGTGAAGTGAGAGGAACAATTTTCAGGTGGAAATTTTTATTGTAAATGTGGTTTCTTTCACTACCTCACTCTCTCCCATGTTAAGGAAACAGTTCTCATTTTATAATATGAATAGTTAAAGTTCGGAAGGTCTGAACCAACAGTGAAAATCTAGCCCTTTAAGAGTATTTTGTCTGTTTTGAAGTATTTTTAAAAAACTTATTAATATATTTTTTCAGAAATTCAGCTTGCCTCCTCCGACATCCCGTTTTCTATTTAATATCGTTGGGCTGCAAAGGAAGAAATTAGTCAGAGGTTTTCCTAGGACTATTAAAGGTATGGCTTCAATTTTTATTGATGCTTGTAAACAGATGTCATGGATGTGGTAAAGTTTACTCTTGTAAGCAACAATAACAACAGAATCTTCAGTTCTGATCAACTTAAACAAAAAAGTGTCTTCTTTCTTTTCTTTTTTTAAAAGAAAGAATTTTAAAATGAGCAAGTACCCAGAGAGGGTAGATATCAGGAATCATTGGTTTATGCTTCAGAAACTGGTTAAGTTGGATAGCTAAGGATATTTGATTATCGCTGACATTGAAACTCTTAATTACTGTGCTCTCGGCAGTCACTAGGTCTTCGTTTCTACTAGGATATAGGTGGGAAGGAAGAACTTACCATTGACTAATGAAAGGAACATGAATATTATTCACACTGAGGAGCAGATGGGGAATTTAGTTGGTCCTACTTTTAGTTGTGACCTACAGATACAGTAGTTAGAGCTTTAAGATACATACCTATGACAGCAGTGCTGTTCAGACCCGGGAACGTCCTGCGACTAGGTTACAGTTAACTTTTTTTTTTTTTTTTTTTAGAAAGAATATGGGTTGTAGAATAGGAATTAGGAATTATCAAAATTCAGCCAAAATGAAGGTAAATATTGTCCAATGGTACTTCTTTGTGTTCAGAAATAGTAAGTAACTGTATAATTGCACTGAGGAGGCATACACAGGTAGGACTAATCAGGCGGTTCCCTCCTACCTCCTTTTGAACTGTGTTTCCTAGTTTCCTGCATCTTGGTGGTATCTTTTGATTTTGCTGCATTTCCATTGTTCTTCTTTCAGTAGATGCCTATATCATATATGCAGCTGTATTGATTTAGCATGCAAGTATCTGAATAAATCATATAGTATCATTTTAAGATTTGAGACTCAAACAAAGGTCTTTAGTTGACAAGGCTAAAAGACACAGATTATTGTGGATGCTGAGGGGGAAAGTAGGTGGTAGTGAAAGAAGCAGCCAGGGATGCCGCTGGTGACTGTGTGTTGCAGACTTTGAGTTTGAGTAATGATTTTATTCTGTACTTTTTAAGGCACTAGAGTGGTTATGATTATTGTTCTGTTCTCTTAAGATTTTATTTCATTTTTTTCATCCTATGTATATTCAAGTCCCCAAGGCATAGTCCATGGCTCTCTCATTTTCCTTTCTTTGGAGTCTTCATTTATTTTTCAAGTTTACCTGTCTGTTTTCTATAGATGACTTCTGTGTCTTCATCTCTAGATTTGATGTCCCAGATACAGTCTTTCATTGCAGCAGTTGCCTCCTGGATATTGTCTCTTGGATATTCAACTTTCTTCTCTGTTCTATCATAGCTAAAAACATCTTATCTCCTCCATAAATAATAGGCTTCTATTTCAGTTTCCATGTTAGTGCATTTTTTTCTCTTTAGTCACCAGTTTTGAATTTTAGAGTTCCTTTTATTTTGGTTTCCTGTCTCTAATCTGCATGGATCATTGCCTTTACGCTTATAAATCTCTACTCAGATACCACTTTATCACAGAGACCAAACCTGACATAGAAACATGACATCGGACATTTTCCTTGTCCAGTAATCCCTCTCCTTCCTCTGCTTTTATCTGTACTTCTTATCCCTACTTGATATATTAACTATTTATTCATTTGTATTTGTTTATAAATACTTATTTCATTATTCATTGTCCATCTTCCCAATTTGAACTTAAATTCCATAGCAAATTTTATAATGTACATTGGCTAGAGTAATGCCAATAAACACTCAAATATTTTCTTAATTGAATTATGTTTAACATTTCTTTTGTATACCTTCCTATCCCTTTTGCCCTCTTACTATGTAGGCTTTAGTTAAAATATCTTTTGCCAGTTTTTCTGTAGAGCCTTTCTACTTTTGTTCTGTTCTATTTTTCACAAGTATTTGAGGTTACTATTTCTTCAGATACTCTTTATATTTTGTTGCTTTTCTTATCAGGAGTTTTTATTGTTCTCCATTATGTATTGAGTGATGAACCAAAGTTCAAACTCTTGACCTTGGCACTCAAATGGTCTATTGTTTATCTCTACTCTCAACTTGACTCGTAGATGTTTTTCTTTCTTACTAACCTGTCATTGGCAAGCCAAGTTCTTTCCATTCCTGTCTAACTTGGTGTGCCCTCTTCTACTGTGATAAATTGGCTTTGGGGGCAGCAGAGAGCAGATGCCTATCTTAATCAAAAAGGATAGTATTTGGAGGATTCCTGTTGACTAGAAAGCCATCTGGAAGCTAAGTACCTCCAGCGAAGAACTGTCTGTCCCTTTTCATAGCATCAAACAGAGGAAGTTTTCAAACTTCCTCTTTACCTTTTAGTTAAAATTCTGGTTAACATGATCAGCTGATGTTGATGGAGTAGAAAGCAAAAGGTGTAGGTAGGTGAAGATAAAACGGGATGTTTGAAATGGGTAGACACTGTAAAATGGTATGTAGCTAACATACCAGCTATTTCTATTCTGCTTTCTCAAGATTGGCATCTCGTTTCCTATCTTAAAGTATCTTTGACCACTTTAGCCCTGAAGCACATTCTTCCTCTACCTTTTATAAAAAGCTTTATTGTTGTAACACATTTGGAGTTAATTGTTTATGTTCTTGGTTTGTTCTTGTTTTAGTTTTTGAGAAAGGGTCTTACTATGTAATCCAAGTTAGTTGAACTTGAGATCATGTTGCCTCTCTTCCAAATGCTGGAATCACAGATATGCCTTACCATGCCCAGCTTCTATATGAAATCACACACACACACTCCCCTTTTCAGGTTGAAGCTGAATCATAATATCTTTTTGCCTTCCCCGTGCTTAACCTATATAAGAAACTGGTAGTGGCACACATCTTTAATCTCAGCACACATCTTTAATCTCAGCACTTGGGAGGCAAAGGGAAGCAGATTTCTGTGCGCTTGAAGCCAGCCTGGTCTACAGAGTTAGTTCAAGAATAACAAAGGCTACATAGAGAAACACTGTCTCACCGCCCCCCCCCCCAAAAAAAAAGATGTGTGCTCTGTAAGGTTTTTGTTATTATTGAGGTGTATGTGTGTGTGTGTTTGTATGTATGTTTGCAGGCACCCTTGTGTCAAAGCATGCACAGAAGTCAAAAGATCACATCTAGGAATCAGTTACCTCCTTCCACAGTGGGTTCCTAGGTAGAATGCATATCACCGGGCTTGCGCAGCAAGCACCCTATCCACTGAACTACCCTGTTGGCCCTCCTTGAGATACTACACATTCTTATCCACCATGCACTACCTTTGTTGTTTCAGGAAGATCTTTAACTTCTGCCATTTTAAAGCCCAGCATCAACCTGCAGAATGACCCCATCATTCAGAAGTATGGCTGTGAAAAAGTGGGCTTGATGAGATGTCTTCTGACAAAAAGGGAAATGGAAACATTTCACTTTCCACTCCAAGGTGTGCTTAACTTACTTAATCTAATATCACTAACTTTATTCAAATAATTTTATTAAACATTATTTTTTCTAGATGCGTTTGGGATAGCTTATTTATTCCATCTTGTAGAAATATTTTTAGTGTGAAATGTGGAAAAGTGATGATTTTAGTTTGTACACGGAGGTTACAAATATTAGTAAAATGTTTAATAAGAATGTTCCTAGCCAGGCAGTGGTGGCACACGCCTTTAATCCCAGCACTTGGGAGGCAGAGGCAGGTGAATCTCTGTGAGTTAGAGGCCAGCCTGGTCTACAAGAGCTAGTTCCAGGACAGGCTCCAAAGCTATAGAGAAACCCTGTCTCGAAAAAATAAGTTTCTTCTTTTTTTTTCAGTACTGTTTAGTTACTAGTAAGAATCAGTATTTAACATTTTTAGACTTTCCATGGTGAAGAGATGTCTCAGTTGATACATAAGGGCCATAATTCAGATCCAGATCCCTTATACCCATACTGGACATGGCCCTTGCTTATAATTCAGTACTCTGCAGGTGGACACAAGGGATGCCTGCAGCAAGCTGGCTAAAATTGTCAAGCTTGGTTCAAATAAGAAACTCAGGTTCAGTTTATAAGTTAGAAGACAATCAAAGAGAAGAACAAATGTCAGACTCTGGACTCTAGACACATGTGCCCACAAACATGGAAACGTGAATATACACAGGCACAGCATACACTTGTACATAGTAGACCATTACAGTAAGCCTTCCTCATTGTTTCTATTTCATTTTTCTACTTTTGTATTGAAAAGTTTTTTCTATAAAATATATTCTGGTCATGGTTTCCCCTCCCCCGACTCCTTCCAGATCTTCCCCACCTTCACACACACACAACTCCATACCCTTTTTTCTCTTTTTAGAAAACAGAAAAACAAAATGAGCTAGCCATAATAATAATAATAATAAAATCAAATAAAAACTCGATAAACACTGACATTTACATAGACAGATACACATACACACATATAGAAAAATTCACAAAAACCCCCACAAAATCAGAAACTATAATGTATACATAAAAAATGCCCAAATAAAGCACTATGATACAAAATACCATTGAGTTTTTTTTTTGTGTTGGCCATTTACTGGTGGGCATGGAGCCTGCCCTTAAGTGTGGGAAATATAGCCAGTGACATTCCATTGGAGAGAATTAATTTTTTCTGTGCAGGCAGATGTCAGTTAAGAATAGCTTCTTAGGGATAGGCGCCCTTGTCCACGTCCCCTGTCAGCTCTGGGATCCCATCTGGTCTGAGCTGTGTAGGCAGTGTGCTGTAACAGTTTCTGTGTTACATGTTCATGTGCATCAGTCATGTTGTGTCTGGAAGACACTGTTTCCGTGGTGTCATCCATCCTTCCTGGCTCTACAGTCTTTCCATTTCCTCTTCTGCATAGCTCCCTGAGTCCTGAAGGAAGGGGTTGATGAAGACATCCCATTTAGGACAGAGTGTTACAAAGTCTCTCACTCTCTGAACATTGTCGTCTAGTTGTGTGTCTGTGTTAGTTCCCATCTGTTGTAAGAGGAAGTATCTCTGATGATGGCCAAGTCAGGCAGTGATCTGTGGGTATAGCAGGCACCATTTTTCTGCTGTGTTCCTTTAGCAGAACAGTAGGCCTGTAGCCTATCCAGTCAGAGAGTGGTTGGTTATTCCCAGAGTGCTCGTGCCACTATTGCACCAGGGTATCATGTCTGTAGATCACCTTTGTAGATGACAGAGTTTGTAGCTAGACTGATGACTACCATTCTCCTTTGGTAGCATGACGAGTGCCTTCCAGTACCGTGGCCACCCGTCAGTAGAGGTGAAGGCTAGTCAGACATCAGCTGGGCTTCTCTGTGTTTAATGAGATATATAAGTGTTGTCTTCAGCAATGAGGTCTTACTGTCAGTTTCTAGAGGGCAATAGCCTTGGCAACAGCCTGAGTTATTTGGGGGTTCCTTTGGGGCCCCCTTGGCCAATAGCTCAACTAGATGTAACTCATTCCTGGCTGTAAAGGTTACACTTAATGGTAAAAGATGTCTAGTTGGGGGGGCTGGAGAGATGGCTCAGAGGTTAAGAGCATTCATTGCCTGCTCTACCAAGGTCCTGAGTTCAATTCCCAGCAACCACATGGTGGCTCACAACCATCTGTAATGGGGTCTGGTGCCCTCTTCTGGCCTGCAGACATAGACNCAATTCCCAGCAACCACATGGTGGCTCACAACCATCTGTAATGGGGTCTGGTGCCCTCTTCTGGCCTGCAGACATAGACACAGACAGAATATTGTATACATAATAAATAAATAAATAAATAAATAAAAAGATGTCTAGTTGGCGCATTGTCTCCCCATTTATTTGGTGATTCCATTTAGATTCCTTTCATATATATGCATATTTTAAGATGTTTTTATGGTAATAGGCTTCCATATGACTCTTCAAATAGCCCTTAGTATTAGCTGTCTCTCTCTGTATTCCCTTCTTTACCCCTCTCTTCCATCTCTCTCCCTGTTTAATCCTCCTGTGCCAATCCCTCACTATTTCTCCATCTCTATATATTCTATTTTCCCTTCCTTGGGAAGTCCTCCCCTCCAGCTAGTCTCTTACTCCATACCCAACCTCCGTAGTTATACAGATTGTAGCGCACTTATGGAATGCTTAAAAGCTAACATTCACATATAAGAGAAAATACACAAAATTTGTCTTTTGGCGTCTGGGTTATCTCATTCATATATTTTTTTTCTAGCTCTATTTACCTGCATATTTTATAATTTATATTTTAAACAGTTGAATAATATTCCAGTGTGTAAATGTACCACATTATCATTAAGCAGTCAATCGTTGATGGACATTTAGGCTGTTTCCAGTTTCTGGCTATTATGACTAGGGCTACAGTGAACGTGGATGAGCAGATACCTGTGTGGTAGGATATAGAGTCCTTTGGGTGTATGCCCAAGGATGGTGCAGCTGATCTTGAGGTAGATCTAGTCTCAACTTCTTGAGGGATTGCTACTCTGATTTCCACAGTGTCTATTCAAGTTTGTACTCCCATCAGCAATGGATGAATTTTCCCCTTACCCCACATTCTTGCCAGCATAAGCTGTCATTTGTTTTAATGATCTTGACCAATCTGACTGAATAATATGAAATTTCAAAGTAGTTTGATTTGCATTTCCCTGATGACTAGGATGTTGAGCACTTAAGTGTTTCTTATCCAGTTGTTTTTTTTCCGGTTTTGAGAACTCTGTTTAGTTTTGTATTTTTAATCCATCTTTAATTTGCCTATTTGTGTTTTTTTTTATTTAAAAATATTTATAGCATGATTAATAAAAACCTAGAGACAGATATTGGGGTTCAACCTGAAGATCAGAAAAGCAAAACAGACAGCCAGTGGCTCTTACTTCGAACAGTCCAAAATGGTGATCCTGCCTCCAAGAATCTCAGAATGAGACTGTGTGAGAGGGTCTCCTCCCACTTTATATTCCTCTCCAGTGCTCGGATTAAAGACATGCACCACTACTGCCTGGTTTCTGTGGCAAACTAGTGTGGCTATTGAGATTAAAGGTGTGTCACCCCAGTGGGATTGTTTTACTCTCTGATCTTCAGGCAAGCTGTATTTAGTAAAATACAAATGAAATATCACTCTACAAATATTTTTTTTCATTTTCCATACCAACCCCAGTTCTCCCTCCATACCCCTTCCCCATTCTCCCCCTCCTCCACCTCCATCTATGCCTTAGAGGTGGTAAGTAGCCTCCCTGGGACATCAACAAAGTCTGGCATACTCTCCCCGCTGCATCAAGGCTGAGCAAGGTATACCATCATAGGGAATGGGCTCCAAAAAGCCAGTTCACGTATAAGTCCTGGTCCCACTGCCAGCGGCCCCACAAACAGATCAAGCCACATGTTGTAATATGAGCGGCGGGGCTGCGTCCCCAGCACCCTGACCACCTGCTAGCTTATGCCCCAAAATAATTACACTGACACTGTATTCTTTTAAACACTGCTTGGCCCATTAACTCTAGCCCTTACAGGCTAATTCTCATATCCTGATCAACCCATCTCTAATAATCTGTGTAGCATCAGTCTTACCCGGAAAGATTCTAGCCTATGTCCATCCTGGGTCTGAGCTTCATGCGTCTGCCTCAGAGAGCAGAGCTATTGCGTCTGCCCGGGAGAGGGAAGCATGGTGTCTCTGAGCTCACTTCCTCTTCCTCCCAGCATTCTGTTCTGCCTACTCCACCCACCTAAGGAATGGCCTATCAAAATGGGCCAAGCAGTTTGTTTATTACCAGTAACCTTCCTCCATCAGCCACACAACTGTCACCCAAATTCAGAGGGCCTAGTTTGGACCCATGCAGGCTCCACATCTGTCAGTCCAGAGGCTGTGACCTCCTGCTAGCTCATGTCAACTCTTGTTGAGGACTGGCCTCAACAGAATCACCTCTTACCAGGGTAGGGCCATTGGAATTTTAGAAATATAATTAAAGAATATAAAGATGCATAAAAATAATAAGACAGAAAACATAGAAAGTATCGGGAGGATATTCCAGTGACTGAAATTCTGAAATTCACCCGTGTTTATTTTTCCACAGCTTTTATACCCAACGTAAATGGGGGAAAAGGTAATAAAAGACTTTATTAACATGATACAAAAGGATAAGTTACACAATCAATGGCTTTATCACTCTGAGACATCAAATCATTAGCATTCTGTTGTCTAGGTAGCAATGATATTCTAGGTCATGTATTCTGAAGACAGCTCTTCCCTAGGTGACCTCAGAGTTAAACAAGGAGCAGAAGTACATTTGCATATTCTGACTGCCTATCAGGATGGCATGAATTTACTAGAATGAACTATCTTAATTTCAAAAGAAATAAGCAATCACCTCCTGAGTTGGGATGTACAGCTATGCTTGTCAGTCTTCACACTCTCTAACCAACAGACAAGGTGGAAATGGACCTGCATTTTCTTGGCCTCCACAAACTGTCCTGGTGGTTTTCTCCATCATGATCTTGACCCACCTTGCTCATATGATCCCTCCTCCCTCTCTACCACTGAACTCCAGGTCAGCCCAGTGTTTGGCTGTGGATCACTGCATCAGTTACTGAATGTAGGTTCTATGATGACAGGATAGTCACTAAATCTGATTACAGGGGCAGGCCAGTTCAAGCATCCTCTCCAAAATATATAAAGAACTCAAGAAACTAGACATCAAACTACCAAATAATCCAATTTTTAAAATGGGGTATAGATCTAAACAGAGAATTTTCAACATATGAATCTCAAATGACTGAAAGACATTTAAGAAGTTGCTCAACATTCTTAGCCATTAGGGAAATGCAAATCAAAATGACACAGATACCATCTTACACCTGTCAGAATGGCTAAAATCACAAAAACTGATGACAGTTTATGTTGGAGAGGTTGTGGAGTAAGGTGAACACTCCTCCACTGCTGTTGGGAGTGCCAACTTGTGCAACCACTCTGGTAATCAGTATGGCGGTTTATCAGAAAATTGGGAATCAACCTACCTTGAAACCTAGCAATATCACTATTGAGCAAATACCCAAAAGATACTTGCTTGATTGTTGCAAGGAGCTGCTTGTTCGTCCTGGCTGCCCAGGACCGAAATAATCAAAGAGAAACTATATTATTTAAAAACACTGCTTGACCCATTAGTTCTAGGTTCTTATTGGCTAACTCTTACATATTAATTTAACCCATTTATAGTAATCTGTCTATCGCCATGTGGCTGTGGCTTACTGGCTAAAGTTTCAGCACGTCTGTCTCTGGTGGTGGCTTCTTGGCTTCTCTCTGACTCTGCCTTCCTTTCTCTCAGGATTCACCTTAGTCCCCACCTAGCTCTGTTAAAGGCCCAAAGCAGTTTCTTTATTCATTAACCAATAAAAGCAACACATAGAAGGACCTTCCACACCATTTCCCCTTTTCTGTTTAAACAAAAAGGAAGGCTTTAACTTTAACATAGTAAAATTACATATAACAAAACAGTTATCAAGCAAGAATTACAGTTACAATATTTATATCTACTTTATCTTTTATCACACCACAAGGACACTTACGTGGTATTTTGTTTGTGCTTTAACAAATAAAGCTTGTCTGAAGATCAGAGGGCAGAGCTAAAATAATTAATGGTAGAAGTCTTGAGGTCTGCATAAACGGACAGGAAGTGATATGCCTAGGCAGAGGAGAATATAAGGTGGGAGGAGACAGGAGCTCAGCTCTTTTTTCAGCTGAAGAGTTAGCAAGGTAAGAGTTGGCTGTGGCTTGCTCCTTTGTCAATTAGATCTTTCAACATTTATCCCAGTATCTGACTCCAGTTTTTATTATTAAAACCAGTTAGAACTCATGCAACAGACACTTGCTCAACTATGTTTTTAGCAGCATTATTCCTAATAGCAAGACCTGTAGATGCCCCTTAACTGAAGAATGGATAAAGAAAATATGGCACATCTACACAATGGAGTACCACTCAGTGGTTAAAAAAAAAAAAAGACATCTTAAATTTGTAGGCAAATGGATGGAATTAGGGGAAAAAAAAATCCTGAGTGAGGTAACCCAGATCCAGAAAGACAGATACGGTATGTACTCACTATAAGTGGATATTAGATACAAAGCAAAGGTTTACCAGGCTACAATCCACAGCCCCAGAGAAACTAGGTAAAAAGGAGGGCCCTAAGAGAGACACGCATGGAGGGCCCCAGAAAAAGGAAATAGTTAAGGTCTTCTGGGTAAACTGGGAGTGGGGAGTAGAAGGGAGGGGATAAGAACATGAGGGATCAAGATGGCCAAGTTGGGGAAGAGACAAGGAGGGAGAGCAGTGAAAGAGACACCTTGATATTAGGAAGCCTTTGTGGGAGTGGGGAGAAACCTAGTGCTAAGGAAATTCCCAGGAAGCCTATTTGTTTTCTTGATGCCCAGTTTTTAATTTTTTTTTCATATTTTAAATATTAACTCTCTCAGTTGTGTAACTGGTAAAGATCTTTCCCATTCTGTAGTGTGCTGTGTTGCCTGAATGATGGTGTCTTTTTCTATACAGAAGCTTTTCGGTTTCAAGAGGTTCCATTTATTATTTATCTTAGTGCCTGTGTTACTGGTGTCCTGTTTAGAAAGTACTTTCCTGTGTCATGTCTATTCCCCAGGTTCTCTTATCAAGGTCCTTAATTCATTCAGAGTTGAGTTTTTTGTGTAAAGTCTCTCAACCACTAAAAAGTCCAGGACCAGATAGGTTCAACAAAGAATTCTACCAGACTTTTAAAGAAGAATTAATGCCAATATTCTTCACATTATTCTGCAAGATAGAAACTGAAGGAACATTTCCTACCTCTTTTAATGAGATTTTTACAATTACCCCATACCTAAACTACGCTTTTTAGTGGTTGAGAGACTTTAAATACTGCTCTGTTTCACTTAGGGTTAAAGGTTTATGTAAATTGCTTATCTGATCTTGATTAAACACTTATGGTTTGTGTATATCAAGAAATTCATCCATTTCTTTTAGGTTTCCACTTTGGTGGAGTACAGATTTTTAAAGTATTTCCTTATGATTCTCTGGATTTTCTTGGTGTCTATTGTATATTCCCAGTTTTTTCTCTAATTTTATTACTAATTTGGATATTGTCTGTGTGTGTTTTAGTTAATTTGATTAAGGATTTATCAGTCTTATTGATTTTTCTTAAAGGACAAACTCTTCATTCCATTCATTTTTTTATATTGTTTCTATTTTGTTGATTATAGCCCTGAGTTTATGTTTACTGTCTACTCCTCTACTTCTTCTTTGAGACAGTACTCTTTTTGTTTTAAAGCCTTCAGGTGTGCTGCTAAGTTGCTAATATGAGATCTCTCCAAACTGTTTATGTAGGCACTCAGTGCTCTAAGAATTTACCTCTCAGAGCTCCCTCCTTTGCATCCTGTAGGTTTGGGTATGTTGTATATTCATTTGCATTCAACTCTAAAAAGCTTTTAATTTCCTTCTTAATTTCTGTCTTTACTCATTTTTTTTATTCAGTAAGTGAGTTGTCTAGTTTCCGTGAGTGTGTCCATCCAGTTTCTTTGTTGATATCACTGTGGTGACCCACTATGACCTGATAAAATGCTATGAATTATTTCAGTTTTCTTTTCTCTATTCAGGCTTGCTTGTATCTAGATCAGTTTTGGAGAAAGTTTCATGAGCTGCTGCGAAGAACTCATATTCTTTTATGTTTGGTGAAATGTTCTCTAAAAATCTGGTAGGCCTATTTGATTTATGACATTATTTAACTCCAGAATTTTTTCTGTTTAGTTTTTGTCTGGATGGCCTGTATATTGGTGATATTGGGTTGTTGAAGTTACCCACTGTGGCTATATGAGGAACAATATGTGCTTTTTAGCTGCAATAGTATTTCTGTTTTGAATTTTGGTGCCTTTGTGTTTGATACATAAATGTTTTAAGATTAAAATGTTTTACTGGATTTTTCTTTTAATGAGTGTGCAATGTTCTTCCCAAACTCTTCTTATTAGTTTTGATTTGAAGTCTGTTTTGTCAGTTATTAAAATGACTACACCTGCTTGCTTCTTAGGTCTATTTGCTTAGACTCTTTCCCATTCTTTTATACTGAGGTTGTGTCTATCCTTGCCATTAAGGTGTGTTTCTTGGATACAGCAGAAAAAAGGGTCCTGTCTTCATATCCAGTCTGTTAATCTGTGACTTTTGGAGAACTAAGACCATTAACATTGAGAGTCATCAATGAACAGTATCTATTGGTTATTTTGTTGTTATGGTGTAGTAAATCCTCTTTTGATTACTAGGTGAATTTGTTAGCTGAAATTGTTTATTCCTTGTGTTTTCTTGGGTGTGGTTACCTCTTCAAACTGAACTTTTCCTTCTGTTCTGTCTGTAGAGCTGGATTGGTAATAGCTATTGTTTAAATTTGATTTTATCCCATTTTTATGCTTTTCTTTCTCTATTGTCATTGATAGTTTTGTTGGGTATAGTAGTCTGGGCTGCCACAAAAGATCTCTCAACTTGCAGGCCTTCTAGCTTTTATAGTCTTTACTGAGAAATAAGGTGTCTACCTTTGTATGTTACTTATTTTTTTCCCTTGCATCTTTTACTATTTTTTTTGTTTTGTACATTTAGTGTTTTGATTATTATGTATTGTGGGAATTTTTTTTCTGGTCTTTTCTATTTGGTATTCTGTATACTTCTTGTACCTTTTTATATATCTTTGGCAAATTATCTGTTGGGAAGCTCTGTCCAACTTTAAATTGAACTCCTTTTATTACTAAATTCCTGGTCTTATTTTGAATGTAAAAATTTACTTTTAAGAGAACAAGCCATCTGTGAAATGGAGTTAAAATTTAGTTCATATATCATAGGATTGCCATAGGAGTCAATCAGTTAATGGAGACCAGAGAGATGGCTCAGTGAGTGAGAGCACTTACTTCTCTTAAAGAGGATCTGGGTTTAGTTCCCAGTACACATGGTGGTTCATAACCGCCCTTTAACTCCAGGGGATCCAGTGCCCTCTTCTGACCTCCACAGGCACCAAGAATGCACACACACACACACACACACACACACACACACACACACACGTGGGTAAACCAGTAAATGTAAAAATGTAGATTACTATGGCTTCTAACATGAATACTTTTTTTTTAATTGAGAATAAGAAAAAAAAAGTTTCCGCCTCCTCCCAGAAACCTAAGGTAAAACCAAACACTACTGGACTGAAAAAATCAATAAAATGATTCCTAATGATATTCTGCTACACTTATAGATCAGTGCCTTATCCAGTCATCATCAGAGAGGCTTCCAATAGCAGCAGCTGGGAACAGATGCATAGACCCACAGCCAGATATTATGCAGAGAAAGACTCTAAATTAGAGGACTCCATCAAATTTCTCCCCTCAGAGCTCAGGGAACCCCACAGAAGAGACAGGGAGTGGAATACACTAGGAGAACAAGGCCCTCTACTGAATCAACTAAGCAAGGCAAATATGGGTTCACAGAGACTGAAGCAGCAAGCAAACACAAGGCCTATGCCAGATCCTATGGTTGTGTGTGTAAGTGCGCGCTGATTTTTGGGCCTGCCTTTTGACTCTTTTTGTCCTATTGGATTGTTGTGTCCAACTTCAATATGATAGCTTTTCCTTCATCCTACTATATTTTATTTCATCAGATTTGGTTGTTACCTCTTAGAAACCTGTTCTTTTCTAATGAGAGACAGAAAGGAAGTGGATCTAGAGGGGGAGGAGATGTGGAGAGGAACTTGGAGGACTGCAGGGAGGGGAAATTATAATCAGGATATATTGTATGTGAAAGGAACTTATTTTCAATAAAATTTTTAAGAAAGAACATTACTAGTGGCTACAGCACTAAAGAAAATCTCTCTCTCCCCCTAGCAACGATTAACTGCCTATAGATCTTCTGGAAGTGATGGAGGAAGGTAATTGGTTAATTATAATAAACCAACTGCTTGGCCTCATAGCTTAGAACATAGGTGGGTGGAATAAACAGAATAGGATCTGGGCGGAAGAGGAAGTGAGGTCAGACTCTGCTCTGCTCCCGGAGAGACCCAACAGCTCTGCTCTCTGGAGCAGAGACACCAGGATGGACGGAGGCTAGACTCTTCCCGGTAAGCGCACCTTGGGGTGCTTACACACATCATTAGAAATGGGCTAGTCCAGATGCGAGAATTAGCCTGTAAGGGCTAGAGTTCATGGGCCAAGCAGTTCTTAAATGAATACAGTTTGTGTGTTGTTATTTTGGGCATAAGCTAGCCAAGCGGTCGGGGTGTTGGGGACGCAGCCCCGCCACTCCTATTTCAACAGATGGCTGCCCAACGTGAGGATAATTGAATCCACAAAAAGCCTGAGAAAGCTTGGGAAAGAATGGAGTGAAGCATGTTTTCTTGGTAGCAGAAATTTCTTGGGTCTGCTCTGCTTGCTAGAGGCAAGCAAGC
>NW_026067926.1:5558898-5651263 GCF_014885135.2 Alexandromys fortis | reverse complement strand
TCTGGGCGGAAGAGGAAGTGAGGTCAGACTCTGCTCTGCTCCCGGAGAGACCCAACAGCTCTGCTCTCTGGAGCAGAGACACCAGGATGGACGGAGGCTAGACTCTTCCCGGTAAGCGCACCTTGGGGTGCTTACACACATCATTAGAAATGGGCTAGTCCAGATGCGAGAATTAGCCTGTAAGGGCTAGAGTTCATGGGCCAAGCAGTTCTTAAATGAATACAGTTTGTGTGTTGTTATTTTGGGCATAAGCTAGCCAAGCGGTCGGGGTGTTGGGGACGCAGCCCCGCCACTTCCTATTTCAACATGGATGATACATTTTAAAACTTTTAATCTCCCTCAAATGGAAATTTCTGGATACTAGGAGGTAAAAACTAATCCAAAGATTTAATACTCTTCTTTAATTCTTGTCAAATAAAATCTATATACTACTTTAGCTGCTTCAGTAACTGTGTGAAGGTAGAAATCTATAATGATTCAAATGTTTTGGATCTCTGAGCTGTGTATGCCTGGTTGTTAGCTTAGTGTATATTATGGAAGAGTTCCCTGAACCTGCATTGAACCTCTAGAGGGAATTTTCAGGTTATGATTGCAAGAAATTGAAGAACATTTCTGAATAGTGACTTCAGGGAAATCTCAATGATAGAGTTGGGTTTAAGTGCACACAGTGAAAGTTACTCAAACTTTCTGCCTACTACACAGTCTTTTTAGATGTCCACTATGGTGAATAAATCTCTGTCCTATTTTCACTTGCTTTATTTGGGAAAGACAAACGCCACATGGAATCATTTGGATATGTTGTTCTTTCTCTCCTAGTACCTACATGGGAAGTGTCCAATAACTTTGGGTTAAATTCTTTCTCATAAATAGAAAGCATGTTTGCTTGGTAACAATCAGGAAGTCCAGGCCCCAGGCCCCCTTAAACAACAGCCTACAATATTCATTCAAAATGTAACAATGGATGGAGAAAAACTTAACCAGAGAGGTTGCTTCTTGTTTAGTTTTTATAATTCAAGCAACACAAAGAAAGTTCCCAGTAAATATGTTATTTGAGTTCCTCTGGATCTTCAGAGTAGTGTTTATTATGTCCAATAAATAGCTCCAGTAAGCGGAGTGTGTGGTGCACACCTTTAATTCCAGCACTCAGAAGGCAGAGGCAAGCAGAATTCTGTGAGTTCGAGGCTAGCCTGATCTATAGTGTGAGTTCTAGGACAGGACAGCCAGGACTATTGACACAGAGAAACCCTGTCTCGAACCTGCTCCCCTGCCCCACAAAAAAACAAAAACCAAAAACCAAAAAAACCCCAAACTCAACCAACCAACCAAACAAAAACGAAGTAGCTCCAATGAATATTTACTTCCTTTTCTCCTAGGTTCTCCTAACTGTGAAAATTTTATCCTTACCAAGTGTGATGGTTTCATAACAGATAACAGTCCACTTTTTGGACTTAATTGTGAAATGGTAAGTAATGCTTTGATTTTTCAGAGCACGTTGCAAACTATAGTGTAAGACGATTTCATGAATTCAATGCACCAGTAAACCCATGCCTTTTGACTTTTAGTTTAAATAGCTGAAAGTGCCCCCTTTTTAAAAAATTTGGATCTATATTACAAATGAAAGATTAGTTTTAAGTTTTCTAAGTAGTTTCTGTGTTTAATCATGTTTTTAACACCAGAAAAAAATGGGGTTTTTTTTGAAGAAATATTCTATTCTGTGGCTGCCATGAAGACTCTGCCTTAATTACTATGGGTTTAGGTTTTGCACATTGAAAATTAGAAATAGGATTTCCCTGCTAATTTAGTAATTCTTCCAAAGACAAGTACATCCTTTCCCTGCAGTACTTGCAAATAGTTTTGATTCTTGTTAGTTTGTATACTGGCCTTGCCTGTTAATGACTGTCCCTAACCCCTCTCTGCCTTAGTTTCTCCTTCTATGAAGTGGATAGTAATTAAGGCTATGCTATATATTTAGAGTGTGCTTAGTAAAAGTGGTGGTTCTTAGCTGTAGTGATGAGTAATACATAGTCTGTCGATGATAGATACAATTTTATTAGTACTATTATCTTCATTCAAAAATAAGTAAAACAAGATCTCCTTGTATAGCTCAAGTTGACTTTGAACTTTTGATCTTGCCTTAGCCTCCCTAGCCATTCACCATTTTCCAGAGCAAGTATTGCCATTGCTTCTAGTAAACATGGTGTTCAGCAAATACCAACTTCAGTTTCATTCATACTGGATCCTTTCGTAAACAAGCATCTTTGCTGTGCTGGCAGGAATTGTAGCTGAGTGTAGGTGCTTGCTGATACAGTGTACATATTAAGGGGGAGTTAACAGCTTCTGCAGTTTAGCAGTATTTTGTCTTCTAGTGCCTTACATCCAAGGGGAGAGAATTAACACGCATCTCATTGGTTGCTGAAAGAGGCCATTGCATTATGGATGAACTGGTCAAACCTGACTTCAAGATTCTGGACTCCTTTACTAGGTATTCTTTTCATTGTTGTTTTTTGTTTTTTGAGACAGGGTTTCCCTGTGCAGCCCTGGCTGTCCTAGAACTCACTCTGTAGACTGGGCTGGCCTTGAACACACAGAAATCTGCCTACCTCTACCTCCCAAGTGCTAGGGTTAAAGTTATGTACCACTATACCTGGCTAATTTTAGTCTTAATAATTTTTATATTTCCAAAGATTATCATAAAACTTCAGAAGTACATGGTGATTAAACAAAGTAAAAAACAGTGAAACATTATTTTTGGTGACTGAAGTTGTACCCATGTATTCATGTTTACATAGGCATAGAGAACTAGAGAGACCATATTAAAGATATAGGCTGTTCTACTAGAGGGCTGATAATTATAAATAGTATTTCTAGGAAATAGTCATATGCAGCAAAAAGATATATAAAATCATTTTGTCACAGTATTGTAAAAAGGTGAGAATATATATGTCTTTTAAAAAGACGATGCAAATGTCAAGTTAGAAAATGTTTTTAAACAACTTCAAAGTAGAATACTCTTACCATTTAAAAGGATATGATTAAATTCATTTATTGACATTCATATGTAATCACAAAACAACATGTGAAATATATCTATAAATATATACATACCAAAAAAGTGGAAGGATATTTACTAAAATGGAAAAAATATAACCTTTGGATAATGAAGTTATGGCTCTTTATTATTATTATTATTATTGGTGTTTGTTTTTGAGATAGTTTTTTAATTCTAACATCTCTCCTCCCCTTTCCTCCCGCTCTGCTCTTAAACATTCTTGGCCTCTTTTCTGCATCAATTGTTACTGATGCATGCGTATATGTATTTGTATATACATACAAATTCTCAAATATAACCTGTTGAGTCTATATTATGTTACTTGTAAGTATTTTTTCAGGGTTGTCTATTTGTCACTAGACAACCAATTCATTAGCTTTTCCCTGGACAGGGCCACCTCTTACACTCCTGTAGGCAGTGTTTTCTGTGTCTCTGTAGTCATTCCCAAATAACTGCAAGAGACTTAATATTAATTATAAGTGATTAAGCAATAACTTAGGCTAATTTCCAGGTAGCTCTTACAACTTAAATTAACCCATTTTTATTAATCTATATTCTGCGTTACCTCTTTTTGATTTCAACCTCCTGTTTCCTCTCCATGTCTGGCTAGCAACTTCTCTGACTCTGCCCTTCTTCTTCCTAGTGTTCTTGTCCCTGAAAATCCTGCCTAGCTAGCGACCAATCAGCTTTTTATTACCAATGAGAGCAGTACATGTTTTACAGTGTACAAAGATTCTTCCACAGCACATCCTCAGCTTTCCTCATTTGTCTTTTATGTAGGGTTGAGCCCTCATTGTCTTTTCCCCATGCAGTTTGGCGTGTTCATTGGTGCCTTCTTGTTAAACTCACATTTGGGCAGTCACGTTGGTGAGACTTTTGTGGGTGTAGCTTCTGACATCACTCAGAGATGCATTCTCACAGCAAAGTCCCTGGTCAGCTCTTACAATCTTTCTGCCCCTCGCCCTCCACATGTTTCCTGAGCCTTAGATGTGGGAGTGTTCTGTCGATATATCCATTGGGATTGGATTCCACAACTCTGCATTTTGACTGGTTGTGGTTTTCTGTAGTGGTCTCTATTTCAAAGTTTCCTTGATTAGGGGTGAAGACTATACTTCTCTGTGGGTATGAGGACAAATATTTTTACATTGTTTTTAGGGATTATGCTAGCTTAGTAAATTAGTGGTTGTAGATTCTCCCCTAATAACTGTGATATCACTGTAGCTAGGTTTCTAGCACCAGGCATGATCTCCTTCTTGTTGAGTGGGTCTTAAGTCCAATTAGAGAGGTTAGAGAGGAACTGATAGCCACCATAGTCTGTACAGCACTACTGCACCCATAGGGCTATCCTGCCATGCTGCTTGTTGATGTGATCCACATGCACCATAGCACAGTAGGACGGTTGGTTGCCTTTTTCCTTTGGAAGCTTGCATGCACCTTCTGGTACCATGAAATCTAGTCCTCAGGGAGGGGGATTCAGATCAGTTCCAGCTCAGGGGCTTCTGGGCCCTGTTTCTGAAGTGCATGGTGTCTTCAGCCATAGGGACTTACCTTCTACCTCAGGGAGTAACCAAGGGCAAAAGCAGTAGGCTGTATGTCATGGGAGTCTCTTAGACAGCCTTGGCTAACAACTTAAAAGAGGGCTTCTCATGTCTAGCATTGGCGTTTTTGTTAGGTGCCCTCTTTGACTCTTGGAGAGAGCACCTTCAGGCCAAATGAGAAAAGTTATATTTGTACACTGAATTTTGTTCACTATAGGTTGGTTGGTTTGATTGTTTTTTTAGGTAAATAATTAATACGTTGGTTCTTTGTGACCTTTTCAGCTGTCCATATTGTTATTTTACCTTCCTTCTCCTCCCTAAGGAGCCCTTCCTTTCCCGTTTCCCTTATCAGATCACTTATATCCTCTTTACTCTCTTCCCATTCGTTTTTGTATTCACCTCCTTTCCCTTCTTTAAGGAGTCCTCTGCATTTTATTACCCTGTTCAGATACTTGCACCCTGCTATTACCCTTTGTACTGACAGTGGTCTTGTTTTACTCTCCTGGTTTCTGCAGTTACTACAGGGTATGTACTCACATCTGAAGATTTGGAACTAGGAGCTTCCAATAAGAGAGACTGGAGTGATTTTCTTTCTGAGTCTGGGGAACCGCACTTAATATGATATTTTCTGGGTCCATCCACTTATCTGTAGAGTTCATGATTTTGTTTTTCTTTACAGCTGAGCAGTATTCCATAGTGAATGTGTACCACATTTTCATTATCTATTTGTCAGTAGTAGGACATGTAGGTTGTTTCTATTTCCTAGCTACTGTAAAGACAGCAGCAGTGAACATGGCTAAGCAAGTATTAGTGGAGTAGGATATCAAGTCCTTTTGGTATATTCCAAGAAGTGGTATAGCTGGGTCATATGGTAGATTGATTTTTTAGCTTTTTGAGAATTCTCCACACTGGTTTCCACAGTGGCTGTAGCAGTTTGCAACCCCATCAGTGAATGGGAATAAGGGAAGCTTCCTTTCCCCACATCTCCTCCAGTATTTGTTGTCCATTGTTGGTATTTGCTATTCTGCCTGGGGTAAGATAAAATCTCAAACTTATCTTGATTTTATTTTCCTAATTGATAGGATAGATGAACATTTTTTAAGGTATTTTTCTTTTGAGAACTCTCTATTCAGGTCCTAGGCCAATTTTTTTTTTTTTTAAATGGGTCATAGTTTTGTTGGTTTGGTTTGATTTGGTTTAGTTTTTTTACTCTTTTTTTTTGAGTTCTTTGTATATTTTGGATATTAAACCTTTTCTAGATGTATAGCTGGCAAAGACTCTCTCTTATTCTATAGGCTTCTTCTTCACCCAGTTGATTGCTTCTTTGGCTCTGCAAGAGCTTTTTAGTTTTATAATGTCCTGTTTGTCAGTTGTTAACCTTAATTCTTAGGCAAATGGAGCCTTCTTCAGGAAGTTCTTTCTTACATTTACATCATATACAGTATTGCCCATGTTCTGTAGAAGTTTATGATGGATTTTTTTTTAACTTCTCTGCTTATTTGGATCTTCAGCTTTTTTTCTGTGATTGGTATATATTAAGTATAATTTTTCAAAACGTGTCTTTGGAGAAAAGCTGATATTTTAGTCTCTCTATTTCTCTTTATGAAAAGTTTTTCAGGAATCACGGAGAAGATTCTTAACCCAGTGCCAACCAAACTCAAAGATGTACAGACACTCTTAAGACAGCTGCTTCCTCCTGACGCTGTGTTAGTGGGCCATTTCCTAGACTCGGATCTCAGAGTTTTAAAAGTGTGTATATTCTTTAAGACCTTATTCTCTAATAGAAAAGTGTGTTCCATTTATCTAAGATGTAAAGACTGGGAATTTTAACTCCTAAACCTCTTCCCTGTTTTTTTTTTTTTTTTTTTTTTAGCATAAGGTGCTATTTATTCATTATTTTTCCTCCTCAGATGATACACCCATATGTTATTGATACCTCGCTGCTTTATATCAGGAAACAGCACAGAAGATTTAAGCTAAGATTCTTAGCCAAAGTTATTTTGGGGTAGGTTTATACATGTTTTGGTGTTGTCCTGGTATATTGTACATAAATTAATATGTATTATCCAATCCAGTCTTGGTTGTCTCTCTCAATTTATAAACACAACTCCCTCTAATTCTTATGAAGTAAAGAAATTAAGGGAATACAGTTGAACCTCACAGGGTAGGCATGTAATCTCAGCTATTTTGAAGATGGAGGTAGGAGATTCTAAAGTTCAATGATTTCCTAGTCTCTAAAGTGATTTTAAGGTTATCTTGAGCAATTTAGTGAGACCTTCTCTAATTATGAAAAGTTTAAAAACAAATGTGTTTTGGTGGCAAGATGACTCAATAGGGAACAAACCTTATGACATATGTTCTATCCCTGGGAGAACTAACTCCTATAAGTTGTCCTCTGCTCAACCACACACACACACACACACACACACACACACACACACACACACACATTGTACACTCCCCATACATAAATGTAATTTTAAAAATTTTTTAAAGGAAGTTGTGACAGAACATTTACATATCATTTGTAAGACCCTATATTCAGCCCCTAGTACCATGGAATTTCAAAGTGTAGCATACTTAAATTGAATATGTCTTGTAGTCTTGAAGCATATAAGTGCATGTTCATTATAACATGGTTCAAAATGGAAAGAAAATTGTAGAGGACTGATTAAGTTATGGTTATTTATTATTCAAAGGAATATGATAGATCTGTATATGCTAAGATGGAAAACCCTAAGATATTACTTAGAATAAAATAGAGTTGCTGAGTAGGATCTATATATAGATATTGATCAACATAAATATATGTGTATTTAAGATTTTTCATAAACAACCAAGAAAATTATTTAAATGTATAGATATTTGCATATGAATAAAAATCTTCTGGAAGGAAACCTTTAACTGATACAGCTAAGAGTGGGCCTGATCTTGGCTAATCTTTGATTCCTGTGGTGTACTTCTGTGATCAGAGCCATCCCATGTTGTCTGGATGTGCAGCACCTCTCTTGAGGCCTGGCAGTTGAGCAGAGAAAGGGAATCTTGATAGTTGTAGTACAAATCTGATTGTTAACAATGGTGAAACTTTTATACTGTCGTTAAAAGAAATAATCATTAAAAATATCCCCATATATACATTTCATCTTCATTTCTAGGAAGGATATACAGTGTCCAGACAAGCTTGGTCATGATACCATAGAAGATGCTAGAACAAGTCTTGAATTAGTTCGGTATTTTCTTAAGTATGGGCCAAAGAAGGTTAGTATCTTTGACCAGTCCCTTTGGCTTTCTTAATATTATGAGACTGGATCAGACATCCATAGATCATTATTTCTGTTCCTACCTTTCCGTACAAAACTAGCAATGTGGTTAAGATTAAAATTAAGACCCATATCACTAACATATTGACAAAGTATATAATAAAGTCAACTTTTGAGTGTTGACTATAGAGTTTCTAGTTATATCAACTGGCAGTTGCTCTGAATAACTTGTTTCTAAATCTGTAAGATGGAAATACGTAGTTTGCTTGGATAGTATTGAGGGCAGATGACTAAATATAAAGCTGTTGATGATGATCATCGAACTAATACTGTTTATGGTAATTAGTTTGTTCTCTAGGAATAGGTGCACATTCCATTGTTTGAGCAGCAGTTCAGTGGATATAGATTTGAAAAGGACAGTTTCAGAAAGACTTTGTGAAATGATTTTGTTGGTGGTTTTCTTGAGGCACTGTCTTGCCTGTAACTTACTATGTAGATATGGCCCAGACTGGCTTCAAATTTATGGTCATCATACTACCTCTTCCTTCCAAGTGCTAGGATAAAAGGACCTGTAGGGACAAAAATGTGGGGACAGAGTTTCGGTTGAAGGTAAACTGAAAAGAGAAAGGTAAGATAAGTAATCAGATAATAGTAAAACCCTGTCTCTTTGGAGGCTGCACCAGACAGACCCAGCAGACCAGCTCAGCTCCTTAGGAGAGGAGAATGAAAAGGGAAAGAGTAAAGAAGGGGGAAAATAAGCAGTAGAAGAGAAAACTAAGCAGGTCCCGGCTGTCATGCCAAATTGATACTGAGTATTAAATAAGGGTGAGATGAACATGCGGGGAGAGAGTCAGATGGGGATATAGAATATGTGAACTCTGATGGCTGGGGTTCAATTTTGAATCACATTTCTTGGCTCTCAGAAACCCATGCCACCTGTGCTTGTTCCTCTGTGATAGGAGGTCCTATTCTCCTCTAGTCTTTCTTTAGATGATTGGATTACAGGACTAGTTCTGTCTGCAGGCAGTACTTCACAAGTGGAATTGCAAATGCTAGGAATACCTCTGTGTGTTCTTTCAATGTTGGGCTTGTGACTTACGATTGATTCCACCCCTATATAATCCTTCCACTGTCCAGCGGGCTGCTTGGAGTCTTAGCTGTCTGTGAGGACACTGTATGAAGTGCTGTCACAAAATTCCCCTGATGGATATAGTTCCTTACTACTTTGTCCAGGGTGGAGGATACTGAGCTTCAGACTCACTGCACCACTGTGCTTTCTCCACAGTCTGCAGCCTGAGCTCTGTTGCTCTGATCCAGATGCTGCATCTTGTTCCAGATTATGCCCAGTGCTCTTCCTAAGGTCTTGATGGGTCCCCTGATCTATGGGATAATAGCAGAGGTGGGGAATGATGAGTGTTGTAGAGGTCTTGAGTTTTAGATCCCTCACCCCTCTAGAGCTGTCTGGGGGTTGCTGAGGCACTGACCTATGCTGATGGGTTTATGAAAACTAGGTTCAGCCTTGCCATCTCTTCCCCGCTGCCCAGTATTCTCATCACTTGTTTCTACAATTGACATCAGGATAAATTCTTCCTGGAGCCATCAATCATGACCTGCTAACTGGTTATGATAAAACTGCCTCTGCCAAGGCAGGCAGATCTCTGTGAGTTCAAGGCCAGCCTGACCTACAGGCTCCAAAGCTACAGAGAAATTCTGTCTCAAAAAAAAAAAAAAAAAAAAAAAAAACACAAACAACCTATCTCTGTCTCTGCCTCTCAGTGTGCCAGTTCCTCTTTGGGCACCTGACTGAATTGTACCTCCTTCGCTCTTTAAGAATGGTTATGATTTTTTAACAGATTGTGTTGGCACATATGTTCTCATAGAGGAGCTCAGCAGTGGCTCCTCTGAGAATGGTGGGACAAACAAAAAATGTTTTGTCATTTAGATTTATGTATTTTATGTGTATTTATTTTATGTTTTTGCTTGTGTGAAGAGGGGAATGGGATTCCCTGAAAATGGAGTTACATACAGATGGTTGTGAACCACCATGTGGGTGTTAGAAACTGAACCCAGGTTCTCTATAAGAGCAGCAGGTGCTCTTAACCACTGAACCACCCGTTGAATTCCATTTTTGTTGTTGTTGTTTTTCGAGTCTGGGTTTCTCTGTGTAGCTTTGGAGCCTGTCCTGGAACTTGCTCTGTAGACCAGGCTGGTCTCAAGCTCACAGAGATCCGACTGCCTCTGCCACCTGAGTGCTGGGATTAAAGGCCTGCATCACTACCTGACCTGGCAAAAATATGTTATTTTTAAATAGTTGTTTTATCTTACTTTCCAGGTGGATTCCTACTTTATGAACAAAAAATAAATATCAATTATACTTTTGATAGTCTAATTTTGTATTATTTTGTATTAATATACTGACTTTTTTGATGTTGCAATAAAAGTCATTGTTTTTCATTTCTAAAAGTTACATGTTTTCAGAGAAATACATTAAGAGACTAAGTAAGGAATGATGAGCCAAAATTGCCATCACTTTTCACTCAGCCTCACTTGGCTCTTTTAAACCATCTTCATGTAACATTAGTAGCTGGTGACAGGTTGTTGTTCTTGGCTAAGCAGTCATAAAACCATTTGATACTATTTTTTTTTTTTTTTTTTGGTTTTTCGAGACAGGGTTTCTCTGTGGCTTTGGAGCCCGTCCTGGAACTAGCTCTTGTAGACCAGGCTGGTCTCGAACTCACAGAGATCCGCCTGCCTCTGCCTCCCGAGTGCTGGGATTAAAGGCGTGCGCCACCACTGCCAGGCGTCATTTGATACTATTGAAACCAGCTTTTGCCTGAGGCAGTGACACAGCCATGATTCTAGAGAAGCAGAGAATATCATTTAAGTGATTTTTTTCGCCTCAAATTCTGTACAAAGACTTTATTTTCTTACAGATTGCAGAGCTCAATTTGGAGGCACTAGCTAGTCGTGAAGAACTGAAAGCAGCCAGTCAAGAAACAGAAAAGAAGGGAGGACCTACTAAGCCCCCAAATATGAGGTAATGTTTTTCATTTCAAATAAGAACAAAGGAAAATTAAGGATGTACTTACTAGTTTTCTGACTATGACCAATGTCTAAAATGATGTTTAAAAAAAATCACGCAGAAATAATTGAACTAAGGATTATTACAAGAGAAGATAGAGCTTTTTAATCCTAGAACTCAGGAGGCAAAGACAGATGGTTCTCTGTGAGTTCGAGATCAGTCTGGTCTACAAAGAGAGTTCTGGGACAACCAGGGCTCTGTTGAGAGACCCTATCTTAGGGTGGTAGGGAAAGAAGAGAATTCTAGTCTTGTTGATATTTTTAAGTTAGAAAACTTAGCTTACAGCCTTTAAAGCAGATTGGAGAAACACACACATCCACACTCAGAAACGGTTTGATTTCAGACCATGATGAGTATGTCAGATCCTTAGATTGTGACTTCAATCTTGATTGATAGCTTTAGGTATATTTCTTATTTATTTTCCTTCCTCTTAGGGTAAGACAATCTAATTTGATTTTCTGCAATGATGAAATATTCTGGAGAATATGAAAACCACTGATCACATATGACTAATGCAGTTGATTAACTGGGCCTTTAATTTTAATTAAATTTGTATAACTAAATATTGCTACTGACTACTATATTGGCAAGCATTATAGGCACAAAATTTAACTAGCAAGTCATAACCTAAAAATGACTATTCTTATTTTAATCTCTTTAATTCTTTACAGTGTTTTAGAATGCCTGGACTCGATGGGTCAGAAACTCCTTTTTTTGACTCGGGATATAGATGAACTTTCTTCTTCTAGAAACTGTCTAACTATTAAGTGTTCTTCAAATAAAGAGGTGAATGACCTATTATATCTTTGTAGTAATTGTAACACTTTGTATAACCCCTGGGAATGCCAAGAATTTGCACCAGTAACCTTGGCTAACATGAGCAAGTCTGGCTTCTGCCTCAATCTTATGGAGCACATTTAAGTCTGTTACTTCATAGGAGCAGAGCTGTTAGCTGTCAGTGTCTGCTTTCAGAGATCAGTGGGCTTGGCCTTGCACGCCACTTAGAACTTCTGTTTCTGGTATATGGAGATGTTTATTTTGGAGCCTGGCTATATCTTTTTATATTTGATCTGTTATTGTTCTGTGTATATGCAAATGAGCTCCAGTATTTATTTGTCTTCCCTACCCATCAGCACTGGAATTATAAGTATGCTGCCATTTCTGACTTTTTATTTATGTGTAGTCAAACTCAGGTCTTTGTGCTTGCTCAGCAAGCCGTTTACTTTTCTGAGCCCTGGAAATGTTCTCTTATTTGACAATTTATTAGGTATATTACTTTGTTCTTGGTATATGTATGGGTATTTTGCCTGTAAGCCCATGCCTAGTGCCTATGGAGCCCAGAAAAAGGTATCAGATCCTGAGATACTGGAGTTACAGGCAATTGTGAGTTCCCATATGAGAGCTGGGAATTGAACCTAGGGCTTCTGGAGGAACAGGGTAACAACTAAGTCACCATTTTGCCCTACAATTGCTCTTTCTTAATTTAAAATTCTTTAAGAGAATTTTATGTGTGAATACTACATTTCCATCCTTTCTTCTACCTCCTCCAACTGCCACATCAAATCAATAGCCTCTTATTTAACATTATCATTTTATATATACACAAATTTAAGTGTGTGTGTGTATCTCCCTTCTATTTAGTGTTGTTCATGTGCTTAGGGCTTGACCAGTTGGGATTGGATAACCTTTCAGGGAGCTTGTCTCTAGAGAAGACTAATTCTGCTTCTCCCAGATTTCCCCATCCAGGCTGGCATGTCAGCTGGTGTTGTCCATATGCAGATACTGTTTAGGCAAGTGTATTGTTGAGAGTTCATAGGTAGAGCTTTTTGATCCTGCTTAGAAGACACTGTCTTACAACAGGCACCCCGGTTCTGTTTCCTCTCCTGAACCTGGGTATAAGGGTTGAGATGGAGATGTATGGACTGGGGCCGGGCTCCACAGTCAGGTTTCTCTGCTTTCTGACTGGTTGTGGATCTGTGTGATAGCCTCCACCTGCTATAGAAGCAGCTGCACTAACCTGGGGTTAGGAGAGTGAGTGTTTAGTCTGTAGTTAGAAAGGATACTAGTTTAGGAAAGTGGCATTAATAGGTCCTCTTCTAGGATTCATGACCTCACTAGCCATGGGCAAGTGGCTAGGTTTGTGGCCCCAGAGGTGAATTCTCTCCTACTTGAATGGGCCCTAAGTCCAGTTTAGACATCTGTTGATTACCCTCAGAATAAAAATGCCACTATTACACCAATAGAGATATCTTACCAGCTGTAAAATCTAAGAACCATAATAGTGATGAACCTGGAAAAAGTTAATTCTAAGCTGCATATTTTAGTGGTGTTAGGATTTATAGTATACATATCATAGTAGTTACTTACTACAATTTACTTTCTATAATAGTATACCTTTTCATGTGTAAGAACCTTACAACCATATACTTACATTTCTTTCCTCCCAACCATAGCGCTATTGTTGTCATCACATCTTACTTCCGTATACATTATAGAATCTAGTCTATATTGTTACTAATTTTGCTTTGGTTATGGATTATTTGAAGAGATTTTAGGGATGAAACAATGGTTCCATGTATAAGTAGACTTGCTGCTTTTACAGAGGACCTTGTTTCAGTTCCAAGCATCCACATGGCAGTTCACAGCACCTATAACTCTAGTTCCAGAGGATCTGACACCCTCTTCTGGCCTCCACCAGCACTAGAAATAATGTGGTGCACATACATACATGTAGGTAAGCATTCATTCAAATAAAAAATAAAAAAACTACATTTTAGTAAGAAGACATGATAGGTATATTTGCCACATGATTATCACATCTAGTGGTATTTATTCCTTTATATAAATCCAAATTTTAATCTGAGCAGTAAAGAGTCTGTAGATACTAAATTCTTAGCATCTTTTGTATACTTAGTAATTTTTTTTTAGCTTTCAAATTTAGAAGATATTTTGGTTGACATTTGTTTTCAACTCTGGTATTTTAAAGGTCTTGTTACACGTCTTTTAGATTCCATGAGATTTTCTACCTTAGTGCCCTAGTTTTCTTTCTGTTGCTGTGATAAATACCATGACCCAAAACAACTTAGGGAGCAAAAGATTTATTTGATCTTATACTTCTGTGTCACAGTCCATCACTATGGTAAATCAGGGAACCTGGAGGCAGGAACTAAAGCAGAGGCCATGGAGGAGCACTGCTTACTGGTTTGCTCCTTATGGCTTCCTCAACTTGACTACTGCCCAAGAATGGCAATGCTCACAGGGCCTAGGCTCTCCAACACCCATCATCTCTTTCTAGATACCTCCAGCTGTACTAGGTTGACAAAAACAAAACAAGCAAAAATACAACCCACACTTAGATTATCATTTTTATAAAATTAGGTAAAAAGTACTACTACTTCCTGTTTTATCTTTCATTACTTTTGTAACTCCCATTAGGGTTCTGAGGGTCCCATAGATCACTGTTGTTAATTTTCTAGCAGTTTCTTTCTTCCCCTTTTTAATTTTAGCTGTTTTTTATTGCTAATATCTTCAGGCTCCATCATAACTTCTGTTGTATTTAATGTGATAATAATCACATCCAGTATACTTCTATTTCAGACATTGTAACTTTAATCTTAAAAATCGAATTGGCTCTCTTGTATCTCCCATGCCTCTAATAAAAGACTCAGACTTTCCTCTCAATTCTTTCTTCTGGAATATAGTTACAAGAACTATTTTAACATCCTTACATATTTGATCATCTATGTAACTTTCAGATTAGTTTTCAGTGATCTGTATCCTTGTCAATTATGTTTTCATGCTTCTTTGCATGTCTGAGACAGTAAATTTTACTTTATTGGTATCATGTAGTTTTATGTCCTTGTAAATATTTGTGAGCTTTGTTTGGAAGGTGGTAGTTTTATGGAAACACTGTTCCTTTTGGCTCTTGCATTTAACATTTTTAAGTAGAACCATGACAATTTTTATCCCACTACTGTTGTAAAAGAAAACTTTGTGCTTAATGCGACAAGGGTCATGAGATCTTGTGCCTTGGTTTGGATAATCCTGTGTAAGATTTTGGAAATGTCCCTTGCAATCCTTTTGGATTTTTTTTCCTTCTGGGCCTTACATAGTTTACTTACATAGATACAATCACGAATATTTGAGGGTTAAATTTTTTTGCAGGTCTCTGGTATTCTATGTGTAGCTCTTTTACTCAGTGATATTCTAGCCAGCAGATTTCCCTATTTCTCTGTAGCCTGGAAATGTTCTCTAGGTGGCAAGCTGGAGAGAGATTACAGTGTTCATGTGTTTATGAGATTATTATCCTTCCTTTTCTAATTTCCTGAGAATTACCCCTCCCCCCCCACGCTTTTTCTGATCCCCCCCCCCCCCGACATAGACCTTAAGGGTTTTGTGAGCATCATCTATATGTGTGTGTACATGGTTGCAGGTATGTGCATGCATGCGTGTGTACATGCATATGAGGTTAGAAAACAACTTCAGGTGTCACCCCTTAGGTGCTTTCTACCTTTTGTATGACAATCTCTTTCATTTCAGAGTCCATAAGAACTTTGCCAAGAAGACTAGACCAGTTGGCTGGAGAGCTTCCAAGTTTCTGCCTGTCTTTGCCTCCAATCTCACCGTCACTGAGATTCTTTTCAAGCATAAGCCATTGCCACTAGTATTTTATGTGGATTCTTGGTATTGAACTTGGGTTTTTATACTTGCTAGGAAAGTGATTTACCAAATGAGCCCTCATTATTCCCCCACCCTAGGGAGTCACATGACTTTTTTTAAAAAAAATTGTTTTTTATTGCGCTACATGTTTTTTTGTTTTTTTTTTTTTCTCCTGTTCTCCTCCCTTTCTCTCCCCTCCTACCTTCTCCCATGGTCCCCATGCTCCCAGTTTACTCAAGAGATCTTGTCTTTTTCTACTTCCCATGTACATTAGATCTATGTATGTCTCTCTTAGGGTCCTCTTTGTTGTCTGGGTTCTTTCGGATTGTGAATTGTAAGCTGGTTTTCTTTGCTTTATGTCTAAAAACCATTTATGAGTGAGTACATATGATATTTATCTTTCTGGATTTGGTCTTAATATGATGTTTTCTATATCCATCCATTTGTCTGCAAATTTCAAGATGTTATTTTTTTTAATATTTATTATGTATACAATATTCTGTCTGTGTGTATGCCTGCAGGCCAGAGGGCACCAGACCCCATTACAGATGATTGTGAGCCACCATGTGGTTGCTGGGAATTGAACTCAGGGCCTTTGGAAGAGCAGGCAATGCTCTTAACCTCTGAGCCATCTCTCTAGCCCTCAAGATGTTATTTTTTTCCTGCTGTTTAGTAAGTACTCCATTGTATAAATGTACCACATTTTCCTTATCCATTCTTCGGTCGAGGGGCATTTAGGTTGTTTTCAGGTTCTGACTATGACAAACAATGCTGCTATGAACATAGTTGAGCACATGTCCTTGTAGTATGATTGAGCATCCTGTAGGTATATACCCAAAAGTGATATTGCTGGGTCTTGAAGTAGGTTGTTTCCTAATTTTCTGAGAAATCGCCATACTGATATCCAAAAGGGCTATACCAGCTTGTACTCCCACCAGCAATGCAGGAGTGTTCTCTTTACCCCACAACCTCTGCAGCATAAGTTTTCATCAGTGCTTTTGATCTTGGTCATTCTTACAGGTATAAGATGGAATCTCAGAGTTGTTTTGATTTGTATTTCTCTGATGACTAAGGATGTTGAACATTTCCTTAAGTGTCTTTCAGCCATTTTAGATTCCTCTGTTGAGCGTTCTCTGTTTAGGTCTATACCCCCCTTTTTTTTTTAAATGGTTTATTTGTTCTTTTGATGACCAACTTCTTGAGTTCTTTGTATATTTTGGAGATCAGACCTTTGTCCACTGTGGGGTTGGTGAAGATCTTTTCCCATTCTGTAGACTGCTGTTTTGTCTTCTTGACCATGTCCTTTGCTTTTCAGAAGCTTTTCAGTTTCAGGAGGTTCCATTTATTAATTGTTTCTCTCAGTGTCTGTGCTACTGGGGTTATATTTAGGAAGTGGTCTCCTGTGCCAATGTGTTGAAATGTAATTCCCACTTTCTCTTTCTTCTATGAGGTTCAGTGTGGTTGGTTTTACCTCATTATTTTTTTTAATGGACTTTGATTTTTAGGGAAATTTTAGTCCATGGCAAAATTGCATGGAAAGTGCATTTTCCATTTGTCTTCTACCTCAACATGTGCAATCTCTGCCACTAGATTTTGTTGTCATCAGTGTATCTACACTGATACATCCTTAGTCACCCAAAAGTCCATCTTTTACATTAGGGCTCACTTTTGGTGTTGTATATCCTATACATTTTGACAATGCTTGTTGTCAAATCTATATGTCCCCCTATATATAGATTCACTACCCTAAATATCTTAGGATAAGTGTGCTTTCTAATTCATTCTACTTCTCTCCCTAGAAACCACTGATCTTTTCATTGGCTCAATAGTTTTGCTTTTTCCAGAGTATCACATAGTTGTAATCATATATTAAGAAACCTTTTAGATTGCTTTATTTTATTTAGAAATGTGCATATTTCTTCCATGTCTTTTTGATGTTTTTAGTGTTTTCTGTTTTTAGTGTCTGAGTAATTCACCCACTGATAGGTATAGCTTGATTATTTATAAGTTTTAACACTTACAAAGCTGCTCTAAATATCTGTGTGCAGCTTTTGGATGGACATAAGTATTTAGATACTACATTTAGACAGTTGCATTTGTTTAATAGTGTCTCATAAGTTTCTTGATAATGTCACATAAATCCCTTAACTTCACCTCAACTGTTCTTTATTATCTTTTGACCTCTAACTCGATCATTGTACATGACCTGATGCTTTCATCTGCCTGATTAAATCATTCCTGTGTGATTTTGCAGTGCTATTTTTTAAAATTTTCCAATCCAGAATATTGTTTTTTATCATTTCTTTGTTAGTATTCTCATTTGCTAATATATCATTTTCATGATTTCATAATCCATGTTCAAGCATCTTTATGACAATTCTTTTATCCCCTTAAGCATTTTTAGACATTTAATTAGCCTTATGAGTCTGCAGTTTTCATATCCATGGAGTCAACCAACCATGAATCGGAAATAATAAGGAAAAGAATGACTGAACACATGCAGACTTTTTTCTTTTTTAATGTTCATTAGAAGTGCAGTAGAAAAGCTATTTACATAGCATGATATTCTTTTCAATGATATAAGTAATCTAGAGATAGTGACTCAGTATACAAGAGAGTGTATACAGATCTAGAGTGCAGTTTGCCACTTGTTGTTAGAGACCTGGAGCCTACCATAGTGGTGTAATCTCAATATTCAGAAGACAGGCATTCACAGGTCTTCATACAGCTACACTTTTCTAGATTCAGTTTATGGAATTATATTGTCTTTTTAGGTTAAGTTTCCCTGTATCTTTGTATGCTTTGTGATTTTGTTACTAAGACTTAGACATTAAAAAAAATAAACAGTTCTGGTCTGAGGAGCTGACTCAGCAGATAGAGCACTTGGCCTACAAATATAAGTGCCAGCATTCAGACTCTTAAGAACCTTATATTATAGTTTTGTTCTGTTGTTATGATAAAACACTGCCCAAAAGTAACCTAGGGAAAGAATAGATTATTTCAGCTTACAGGTTATATAGTCTATCATTGAGGGAAGTCAAGGCAGGAACTTGAAGTAGAAACCCTGGAGAAATGCTTCTTGCTGGTGTTCTCCAACTGATGTTTAGCTTTCTTATATATCTTAGAACTACCAGCCCAAGGAATGGTGTCATCTAAGTGTGCAGGGCCCTCCTACATAAATTAACAAGACAGTTCCTCAGACATGTCCATAGAGGAGGTTTTCCTCTCATGACCTTAGGTTATGTCAAATTGAAGACTAAAGATGACAGGAACACCCTCTAAAAGCCAGGTGGACCTAGTAGGGGATGGGGAGAGAGAGGCAGATATAAAGATGCCTAGATCATGCTGGGTTGCCAGAGTAGCTGAAACTGAGAGCCCCAGGTTCAGTGAAATACCTTGCATCGAAGTGACTGAGGACGACACCCTAATATCACCAATATGCACACATGTGTACATGCACCTGCACACATATGTACCATAACATGAAAGCATGTATACACTATACATACATAAAGAGAGAGAGAAAAATAACCAGTTCTGATTTTATGAACTGTTTTATGCAGCATCCAAGATTTGTGTTATCTGCAATTTTGCGTTTTTAACTGTCTCAAATTTTCTTGGCAGTTTGTTGCTATTTTTTACAGCACAGAATCTCTTCTACCTCATGGGCATCTTCCTTTGAAACTGCATCTCTAACATGCCATAGTAGTCAGTTTGTAATGATTTCTCAGCAAGTCCTGTACTCCTGTTAGCTCTTCAAATCAGATGAGAAGAAGCCAGTTTCCCAGGCAGCGCCCAGATTTTCCAGAATATTGGGTACATAGGTTTGCATTCCAAGAGAGAATCTCTGGAGTGGGAAGTTATCCTCCCATGAAGTCTGTGTTGATTCAGAGGGAGAAAGAGATGGGAACACAAAGTATTGCAGTGCCATTCACTAGAATGTCTTACCTCCCAAGAACTGGGAGTTAGTGGCATATACCCATCATTCTCAACTTTCCAATACTTGGAGCTTAGGGGGTTGTTTGTTTGTTTGTTTGAGACTAATTTATGGTGTCAGGGAGAGGAGAGGAACTTATAATCTTGTTAGGAAAGGTTGGCATTTGCTATCTCTCTCGGCAAGATCTGTAATTTACCTTTTTATTTTCATTTTTGCCACATCTAACAAGGGTACCATCTTTTTTTCTGTATATTTCATGCTGCTTCCTGGCTGCCAGGCTTTTAGCCATATCAAAGTTGTGACATTTGCATTTAGTTGGACTTCTTTCTAGGGGTGCTTCTGTTTTCTACTTCCTCTAATTCTTTCAGGCACATCGATTTTCCTCCTCACTACTTACTACCCCCATCTCCAATGACTCTCTTAAGCCTCCTTTGTTTTCTTTATTTAGTGATTTGCAACAATGTATAATGATGAGGGCCTCTGTTGGAATTTATTTTCTTACAAGTGACTTGAAGGTTTGTGGTAATCACTCTCTTAGTAATATTTAAAGTATGGGTCACATATGTTATACATTACCTTTATGGCTTTTATGTGATACTAGAGGGTTAAACCCAAACTCTTGTATATGGTAAGACCTGTTTCACTATGCTATATCCCAAGCCCTTTTTATTTTGATACAGGGTCTCACTAAGTTGTCCAGCCTGACTTTGAACTCAGTCCATATCCTGGTCTTAAATTTGCTATCCTCAGCCTCTATGTGGTTGAGATCATAAGCCTGTGCCTCCAGTCCCTGTTGCAAGTTGCCTTTAGAAAGAAACCAAGCCCTGGTTGTCCTGGAACTCGCTATGTAGGCCAGATTGTCCGCAAATTCACAAGAGATCCCTGTCTCTGATTTAATCTTGAATTGCCAGGATTAAAGACCTGAGCCAGCTCCACCTGGCTTAGTTGTTAGATTTTTAATTCATTGGGTTGGGGAAGTTCCCTCTGTCCTGGATTTTCTGAGTTTTAATATTGAAATTTTCCATAAGCTTTGTCTGCATAAGTGAGTACAGTCATGCTAGTTGATATGACAGTACATGTTGACTTTCGAATATGGACCCAGCCTGATATCCTTGAATTAAACTGCTTCTGTTGTAATTCGTTTCTAAGCATTGTTAAACTATTTGTGACACTGTCAAAAAAGAAAGAAAGAAACCAAATCTTATATCCCTAGAAGGATGCATTGTTCCTGAGGTTCTCCAGTTCCAGGTTGATGTGTGACATGGATGTAACAAGCTCCCTTTCCATCTCCCTGCTTCGGAAACTCATTGCATATGTTATTCTTGGACAGAGGACATAGTATATTAAACTGGAAAGGACGGGTACTATGCTGAGTCTTAGCCAAAAGGCCAAGCAGCAGTAATTTAGTGGCTTTTCTAGGAGACTGTGTGCTGTTACCATTCTCCTTTGGACCTGGAAGTCAGCTGTGTGCCTCTTTGGGGTATAAGTAAAAGGCAACTGTTTATATTACTGTGGCTTGTGGAGGGAGTTGAATGAGTACTGGGTTCCTAACTCATTCAGTCTATGCTGTCTGTTCTCTTCAGGTGCTTGAGGAAGCCAAAGTGGAAGTCCCTTTGTTTCCCTTCAGCATTGTGCAGTTCTCTTTTGAGCCCTTTTCACCCATCTTTGCTGACGAGGTGAAGCAAAGTGTAAGTAGATGGATTCTGCTGAACTGTTTGATAACGACAACCTTTCTTCATTAAGGAAAGTAATGCACACTTGCTTAAATTCTCATCTATTTCTCCAGATTATTTCAATATAATTAATATTTGAGAAACATGTTTTATAAAATAGGAATCAGACTGAGTATCCTGTTTTACAACTTTGTTTTGTGTGTGTTTTTTTTAGTGTATGTATATGTGTACAGGTATGTGGGTGGGTGGGTGTGTATGCCCATGCATGCAGAGGCAGAACATGGCCTCCATCCTTAAATATCTTCTTTTTTTTTAAAAAAAAAATTTATTTACTTATTATGTATACAATATTCTGTCTGCAGACCAGAAGAGGGCACCAGACCTCATTACAGATGGTTGTGAGCCACCATGTGGCTACCAGGAATTGAACTCAGGACCTTTGGAAGAGCAGGCAATGCTCTTAACCACTGAGCCATCTCTCCAGCCCTAAATATCTTCTTTTATCACATCTATTTATTTATTTATTTATTTGAGGCAGAGTATGTCACTGAGTCTAGAGCTCACTGATTTAGCCACCCTGTCTTTACTGCTAGCACTGAGGTTAGAGGCATGTGCCACTTGCATTCGTGTTTTCCTGTGGGTGCTGGGGTCTGAACTCGGGTCCTCAAGCAAGCACTTCATCCATCGAGCCATTGCCCCGGCTTTGTTGCAACTTTATTTTAATTTTAAATGTATCTTCTGTGTCAGACATAGTTTATTGTTCTTATTTTTAAGATATGCAAGTATTCCACTGAGTGGTAAACCTATTATTGAGAGCATTTGTGTTTTCAGTTTTTTCCTACTATAAATAATGGACATCCTTGAATACAGACTCTTCGTTTTATTTATTTATTTTTTTATTTTTTGAGATAGGGTTTTTATGTAGCTGCCCTCGAATTCTCTGGAGACCAGGCTGGACTCAAACTCAGAGATCCCTCTGCCTCTGCCTCCCAGAGGTCTGGGATTAAAGGCATGCACCTTACCTCAATGATAATTTTTTAAAGGGTTTATTCATTTTATTTTTTGTGTGTGAATATTTTGTCTGCATTTATGTGTGTGTGTACCACATGCATTCTTGGTGCTCTTGGAGGTCAGAATGGGGCATAAGGTTCCCTGAAACTTGGAGTTACAGATGGTTGTGAACAACCATGTGGATGGTGGGGATCAAATGCTCTTCTGCAATAGCAACAAGTACTTTTACCCACTGAGCCATCTTCCCAGCCCTATAACAAGTCTAGACTTTAGACATCTGAAAAGGTAATACAAGCTTTGACTTATGATTTCAGTTCATTTTCACATCCACCGCTTCATTCTGTTGTTTTTCCTATAGATGAAGACCAAATGGACAGAGATGTCAACTGTCTATGCTGGTCCATTTGTCAAAAATTGTAACATTGGGCCTCTGAAGAAGATGTTTAAGAGCATGGGCCCAGTCCAGTCAGTAACTCTTGTTCTTGAAACTTTTAGGGTAAGCTGAGAATATTAGGTTTTGACTTTCTTAGAAAAATCAGATGATGGTGAGGGCTGTGTGGCTAACCAATAACAAATTAGTAAAATAAGCTTAATTTGCTCCAGCTCTGTCTGATGGGGACAGTAGCTGGCCCATATATAATCATTATTTCTGGATCTTATGTTCTTGTGTACTTAACAGTTTTTATTTTGTTTTGCTTAAAGAGAAATATACCATGTAGGCCAGACAAAAATATACTAAAGACAGGGTAGTAACACAACGTTTTTAATCTCAGAACTCCAGGAAGCAGAGGCAGGAGGATCTCTGTGAGTTTAAGGCCAGTATGGTCTCCATAGAGAGTTTCAGAACAGCCTGTCTCAAAAAACCAAAAACAACAAAATCCCTGCTAGTTGAATGTAACCTTTTGTGCTGACCTCACCTTTGAATGATAAAAATATTCTTTAAAAAAGAATAGTTGGGGGTGTGTATGTGGAGGGATTGCTCCATGGTTAAGAGTATGTACTTCTCTGGAGGACCTAAGTTCAACTCCCAGCACCCACATCAGGCAGCGCACAACCAGCCCCAGGGGAATCAGACATCCCTGCCTCTGGGCATATGGACATAACCACACACAGAGACATACACACATATGCATAACTAGAAAGAATAAATTTTCAAAATAATTTAAAAAATATAAAAATGATGATAACAAAAATATTGTAACTGTAATTCTTGCTTTATAACTGTTTTGTTATATGTAATTTTTCTATGTTAAAGTTAGAGCCTTCCTCTTTTTGTTTAAACAGAAAAAGGGGAAATGATGGAGGAAGGTCATTGGTTAATTAATAAAGAAACTGTTTGGCCTCATAGGTTAAAACATAGATGGGTGGAGTAAACAGAACAGAATGCTGGGAGAAAGAGGAAGTGAGCTCAGACTAGATAGCTCTGCTCTCTGGGGCAGACGTGATGAAGCTCCGACCCAGGATGGATGTAGGCTAGAATCTTTCCGGTAAGCACACCTTGGGGTGCTACACACATTATTAGAAATGGGCTAGTCCAGGTGCAAGAGTTAGCCGAGAAGAGGCTAGATATAATGGGCCAAGCAGTGTTTAAAAGAATACAATTTGTGTGTTGTTATTTCGGATAAAGCTAGCCATGCGGGAGCCAGGGAGGCCAGAATGCAGCCCTGCCGCTCCTTCAACAGCTCTGTTGTAATAGGAGCGGCCGGGCTGCGTCCCCGGCGCCCGGTCGCCCGCATGGCTAGCTTATGCCCTGAAATAATTACACGGAAACTGTATTCATTTAAACACTGCTTGGCCCATTAGTTCCAGCCTCTTATTGACTAGCTCTTACATATTGATCTAACCCATTTCTAATAATCTGTGTAGCCCACAAGGTGGTTTACCAGAGAAGATCTTAACCTGTGGCTGTGTCAGGTGGGAGAATCATGGCGACTCTCTGACTCAGCTTCTTTCTCCCAGCATTCTGTTCTGTTTACTCCACCCACCTAAGGGTTGACCTATCAAATGGGCCTAGGCAGTTTCTTTATTAATAAACCAATGAAAGCAACAGATTAGAAAGAAATCACTCCCACATCAGACATAACCACATACAGAGACATACACACATATGCATAACTAGAAAGAATAAATTTTCAAAATAATTTTAAAAATATAAAAATGATGATAACTATTTTTTAAAACAAAATAATGAAGCCACCTAGTAAGATGGTTCAGCAGATAAAGGCACTTGCTGCCAATTTGATGACATGAATTAATTTCTGGGACTCACATTGGTAGAGGAAAGAAGCAGTTTCCACAAAGTATCCACTGATTTCTACATGCCAGCCATGACACATATGCGCACAAACACACACACACAAACTAAATAAATAAACATAAGTTAAAAATTACAAAAGAACTGTAACTTCCCTGTCTTAGAAAGTTGTATAGGCTTTAACTACACAGTCGACCAATAGCTAGCATACACTAAAGGATAATGGATTTATAAAGGGTTTTAAGAGTGAGCTGGGTGGTGGTGGCACACACCTTTAATCCCAGGACGCGGGAGGCAGAGGCAGGTGGATCTCTATGAGTTTGAGGCCATTCCAGTCTACAAGAGCTAGTTCCAGGGCAGGCTTCAAAGCTACAGAGAAACCCTGTCTCAAAAAACCAGAAGGAAAAAAAGGTGTAACTAGGGATTAAACCTAGAGTCGTAGGCATGTTAGAAAAAGACTCTACCATTGAGCTACATTCCTAACCCTTTTTGTTTTAGTATTAGAGAGGATCTTATTGTGTATCCTGTGTTGCTGTAAGATATGCAATCCTCCTGACTCATCTTCTGAGTAGACAGGATTACAGGTGTATGCCCTCATGTACTATACTCAGCTTTGATTTTCTGTTTTTGTAAGGGGCATAGGACAGTGTAAGAGTTCTGCCTGCCTACTTTTCTTTTTTAATTCTCTAGTCTCTTGAAGTAAATTTTGTGTATTGGATTTTTATTTATATAAATGATCTTAATGATTTTGAAACTATTTCAACAAAAGAAAAATATTTTTAGTTATTTAAATACTTATATATCATGTTAAAATGTATATAATTCAAAGGACTTAAGTAAATCTCTATCTTTATAGTCATTATATTATTATATCATAAGTAGATAAATGACTAAGGTTTTCATGTGAAACAATAGCATAGCATGAAAGAAGATACGACAAGAATTAAAACTAGAAACAGCATAATAATATCTATAGGAGCTGGGCATGGACATGGAGGCAGAGGCAGCACAGCTACTGCACAGTCAAGAGCACCCTGATCTAGTTCCAGGTCAGTTAGGCCTCCATGGTGAGACTCCTTCTCCAAGTAGAAAGGGTTAACTATAGATATTATGTAGTAAGTAGTATGATGGAGGCCTCTATAAGGAGGACTAAATTAGCTGAAGAAAGGAGTAGGAGAAAATGTCAGTATTTTGTTTTCTACCTTTAGAATGTAGAACTGGGGCAATTCATAACCTGGTACAATAATAATTATGAAAATGAAGTAAAAACATAAGGACTGCCAAAGTTACTTTTTGTTGTTGTTCATTCCTACAGCTAAAAATTTAGATATTGATTATCTCTGAGAATAGATAATCTCAGAATTGGGAAGTTTGTTGCAAGATTATAACCACTTATGTCTTCTTGCTTTTTTTGTTGATTTTTGTTTCTGTATAATATACATAATATAGAATTTACCTTTCTATCCCTTAAGTTCACAATAAGTTTACTGATATAATACAGTGTCATGATCATGATCATCCTTCTCTATAACTGTTCATCATTCTGAACTGGAACACCCTATAATTTTAAGTTTCAGTCTCCTAATAGATATGTGGCTTGTAGGATTTTTTCCTATTTTGTGGACTGCCTTTTACAATTTGGTGGTCTTGATGTCTAAAAATTTTGTAATTTTGAGGAAACTTAGTTTGTCTCCCCCCCCCCCTTGTTATTTGCCTTTGGTGTCATTTTCAAAAATTTGTTGAAAACAATGTTCTAAAACTTTTCTGTAGGAGGACTTTCTCCATGCTGCTCTGCAGCTCAGCTGACGTCGGGGATTTAGCTGCTTTGAGTCTTAAGATGTGGCCTAGCCAGTGGAAGAACTTGGCTTTCCCAGGGAACTGGAAAGTTGTCTAAAAACCAAGCTAGTTGACATCTGGGAGTCCCTGCTTGTGACATACATGAGTGACCTTAGTGCTTTGTAGTGAATATGAAGAGCAAGTTAGGTAGTGATGAATTGTTTAGTTTTTCTTACATTACCATCACAATGGGCTTTGGTTTTAAATGGAAAAATGGAAGTTACTGACTGAAAACCAATTCCTGAACTTTGGTGATTTTACTTAAAGCTGACTGACAGTCTGCAATCCATTGCCTGTCTGGCCTAGCACGTTAAAAAGCATCCATTGTGGTTTGGTTCCCTTTCTCAGTCCCTCCTTCTAGCAGTTTGAGTTGGAAGTAACAATGGTGAAAACCTTGGTCTTTCTGCAGCCTTACTTCTGTGTACAGTATGAAGTCTTGGAAGCTGCTCAGCTGGCTATAGAGACCATGAATGGCATTCTGGTAGAAGGTTCTTACATCAAGGTAAGATGGCCAAAACTGAAAGTAGCCCCCTACATCGAGGCAAGATTTACCACAGTCCATATGGATATCCCGAAGATGCCCAGGCATGAGGCATTGTAATAAATGCCCTTAATCAAGACTTAATAACTTTCAGTTTCATAAAAATCAGCCTGGGGCCGGGCGATGGTGGCGCACGCCTTTAATCCCAGCACTCGGAAGGCAGAGGCAGGCGGATCTCTGTGAGTTCGAGACCAGCCTGGTCTACAAAGCTAGTGCTAGGACAGGCTCCAAAGCCACAGAGAAACCCTGTCTCAAAAAACAAAAAAAAAAAAAAATCAGCCTGGGCTAGACTACAGTTTTATTGTATTCCTTATCAAGTATCCTTGTCCCTCAGTGCTATTCTGAGTCTGCCCATTCCTTAGCTTTCAAGGGGGTGAGATGGTGGTATTGTAAAGTTGTTTTTGTACAAGTAAACAAGATTTCAGTGGAGGCAGCAAGCAGGGAACTAGAGAATATAGATTGTTATGAAAATATGTATTTCTTAATTAAATCTACAATCATTTCTATGAAACACTTATTGGCCTCCTAAATATTAGGAAGCTGCATATTGAGTTGCTGATGTACAACATGACAGAGGTTAGTTAAAATGGTGACTTTGTACCACTAACATCATCTTTCCTTGGTTAGGTGCGCAGGCCTGTGACAGAATTCACTCTTGAGTGTGACACCCTTGTGCATGAGCTAGAGCAAGATTGTGAAAACCAAGGTACTATATATGTGACTGGATTTGGCAAAGCTTTTAAAGAACACCTGTTGGAGCACTCCAGCCTCTTTCCTAGCCTGGAAGCCATGATACTGCCTAAAGATGTTAAAAGCAGACAGCAAAAAAACTACTGTTTCTTGAGTAAGTAATACCATTAAATGTAGCCTGGAAGGACATTGGAGATGGCAGCAACATGAGATCAAAGAAGGGGTTCACCAAAAAAGCTTTCCTGGAGTAGACCAGGGCGGAGCTTCTAATTCCACTCTATTCCTACACCTTAGCCAGGCCTTAGTTTATCTGTTGATCTGCTTTCTTGGCTCTCGTAACAAATGTTGGGATTTTTCCTACTTTCAGAGTTCAAATCCCGTGACAGTGCCCAGGTAGCCCTTGAAATTCTCAAGGGCAAGGACTGGAAGTTGAAAGGCAGACATGCCCTAACCCCCATGCACCTTCAGACATGGCTCAAGGACATACATCCTGAACCAGCAATGCCTTCAGGACTTCAACTAGTACCACCGCTCTTGGAGAAGCATGTCTTCCAGGTAATGAGTGTGTCTTGGGGTCAGCAGGGAAGATAGCTGCTGGGGTCTCTGGTTCTGGACCCTGGCCTCTGCTCCTGGAGCAATCAGGAAAGACTTGATCATTGGCACTGCATCCTTCAGGCTTTTTGTTGGTTTGTTTTTCCTGCCCTGGCTCCCATCTTATATCACTCCTCCAGCCTCCTCTAGCCCTGGCCATATTTGTTCTTCTCTCAGATATCAAATACTTTTGCCTCTTTGATAACCACTAAAAATCTCATTCTTATTCTTCAGGGTGGTTCCGCAAGGAACTTTGAGGGACCAAGGTGGGAGGATGGAGAGCTGGATAAGTCTTAGGTGAATTAGTGCAGGGCTTCCCAAAGTGTGATCTATACACAAGATAAATTTTGGCTGTCATAGGTAGAGACTTTTTTGTTTCCACTTTTGTAGCTTAGGACTTCCATTAAACTTACATCTGACCTGAGATTAGGCAAGACTAAGGCAGCAGTGGAAATGCATGGATAAAGAAGGTGTATGTGTATGTGTAAGTGTGGCGATCGAAGGCTGCTTAAAGCTTAGAAACTTTGCTGTAGTCTCAGACTTAGCAGATGAGGGATGGAGATTAGAGCTGGTCAGTGACTCATCCAAGGTCACAGATACCCTTAATGGCAAAGGCAGGTAGGGAACCTTATCAGTGATATGACTCCCTCGCTTAGGGCCCTTTTGGAAGACTCACTTGAAAGAACCAACAGAAGCTGCCCTCTGCCACAGAAGTCCTAAGTCACTTGAGGTCTGTAAGAGGGCTGCAGTTTCAGGCAGGGATTTTTTCCAGAGCTTCCTGTGGCTTTAGAACTCAAGAAAGTGCTTTAACTCCTAAAGGTGAACAGGAGACTAAATGTTGATGCATGACTTTGGTCCTAGATTGCGGAGGAGAACCACCCAAGGATAGTTGCCTGGCGTTGCAACCGGAAGATTGAAAAGCTCTATCACTGCCTGAGCCCGGGCACCCTCTGCCTCATCTTGATGCCAGGAACCAACAAGTAAGGACCTGATACGTTGTCCTCGGAATTCTGACCCCTGGAATTCAGCTGTTTTAAGGGAAGACCTTTAGTTAAGTGATGCCCAAGCATGTAATGAGGATTTACATGAGTTCTTATCACAGTTCTAGAAGGTAGACATTATATTCCTATTTTACTTGTTACTTAAATTTATCGGTTCTTCTGATGCAGCTCATCCCACCTTAAAACAGAGACTTAGGCCTAATAAATACTGAAGTGGGCTGTATAGGTCTGGTTATAGCTCCTATTATATAAATTTTTTAAAAATATTTATTTTTTACATATATTGGTTCTTTGCCATGAGTGTTGGGTCTCCTGGAACTAGAATTACAGACAGTTGTGAGTTGCCATGTGGTTGCTGGGAATTGAACCCGGGTCCTCTGGGAGAGCAGTTAGTGCTCTTAAGCACTGAGCCATCTCCCCAGTCCTATTATATAAATTTTTAATAACTGGCCAACTTACCCATCACAGGTCTAAGCTGGAAAGGTGGTACACACCTATAATTCCAGCATTTGGAAGATTGAAGGAAGATAGTGAGTTCAAAGCTAGTCCTGGGGTACACTGTGAAAACATGTCTCAAAGCAAAATTCTCTTGTGAGGGATTTTCAGTAAATCAGTGGTTTTTTCAAAACACAAAGTATGATAAATACTTTATTTAAAGAAAAATTAATGTTAAAATTAGTCCTAAAACATATAGTGTCATTTGTGGGGTATTTGCAGTGTGTGTGAAGAGCTTGAGTGCATTAGAGGCCGGAAGAGGGCAGCAGATCCCCTGGATCTGTGGTTATAAGCAGTTGTAAGCTACCTGATGTGAGTACTGGGAACCGAAACTGAACATGGGTCCTCTGCAAGGAGTGCTCATAACTGCCGGAGCTCTCGTCATCCCTGATTCCTCTACTTTATCTTCAAGTCCTAATAATCTGTCTTCTTGATCCATTCTACTGGTAAGGCTTTCCTGAGTTTTCTAATTGGGTTATTGAATTTTGCAATTTCATTATTTCTATCTCTTTACTGAATTCAGTTTTCAGGTCTTGAACTGTCTTGTCATTTCATTCAGTTACATATTTATTTTCTTGGATTTATTCTTATCCTCCTAAGTTCATTGAGTTTTCTTTAAATTTTTGGATTCATTGATGATGTTTATGATTGTTTCTTTAAATTGTTCTGGGATTCATCTAAGTAGTTTTTAAAATTTTTTTAAATTTTATGTGCTTTGGTATTCTACCTGCACGTATGTCTGGGTGTGAGTGGAACCGGAACTTGAGTAATAGACAGCAGCAAGCTGTCATGTGGGTGCTGGGAACTGAACCCAGGTCCTCTGGAACAACAGTCAGTGCTCCTAACCACTGAGCCATCTCTCCAGCCCTCTAGGTAGTTTTTATTGGAGAACATTTCTGTAGGGCTGGTGAGTTTTGGAAGGGACATAATGTCTTGGCCTCTCAACATTTGTTTTGCAATATGACTTTGTCGTGTAGACTTCCTTGGTTATATGTCTGATTCTAGGCTGCCTCTGTTGATTGGGAGTTTTGTTTTGATTTTTATTGTTGCTTGGTTGATTTCAGATCAGGTATCAATAATTAGTAGTTAATCCTTTAAATTCTCAGTGTTGATTTTGGATTGGATGAACATGCATGATTCCAGTTAAGTGGTAAGCAAGAAATGTGGATGATTCGAATGGATGGCTGTTCTGCAAGTTCAGCTAATTGGGTAAGCCAGGTTCTTGGGCACTCACCAGGCTAAGCTAGAGTATAAGCTGTTTGCCTAAAGCTGGGCCTAAGTATTAAGAATATGGCAGGCAGGTGAGAGGGTTCAAGATACTTACCAGACTTGGCCAGGACACAGAATGGCTAGGCAATGAGGTTGGTGATGGCACAAACAGGCAAGAGTCCTAGCAACTCAAAGACTGGGCCAGTGCACAGGATGTTTTATCTAGTCTAGTGTGGTAGGGGCAGGCAAGGGTCCAGGATACTCACTGGACATGGGAATCTGTCAGACCCTTAATAAGCAAGTTCTGTGGCAAGCAAATACATAGACTGGGTCAGGATTATTGGAGTCCTTAGAAGCACAAGCACAATGCCTCTGTTTAAGCAATTTACCAAGGACACACAACTAGTAAGTGCAACCATCCTGTACTGAACCATAATGATCGGACTCTAGAGCCATTCAAAAAAAGACTTGCTAGACAGCAGGTTAACAATTTGTGTTTTGCTATTTTCTGCCTTTCTTGCATCAAAGAGCTCCTTTAGCTCTTTAAATCCAGTCCCATGAATATTCTTCCAAGGTGACAGTGAACTACCAGGTATCAAATGACTCCTCAACTGTAAGCACTATTCTAATGACAAGCATTGTTAATAAGTAACAAAGCTTTTCAGATGACACTACCCCAGTTTCTAAGGACTCTTAACCTGGCTGTTACTTGCTAGTATGACTTAAACAAGTAATGTCTGAGCCTGTTTCTCTGCTTGGAAAATGGATTGAAGACATTTATCACTGAGCTGCTTTTAAGGGTTAGCAGACAGGTATTTTAAACTGCCCACACTTGGTATGTAGAAAGTGCCCAGTGAGTGCTGGTTATTACTGTACTTCTTTAAGCCTTAGTGGCATAGTAACTTGCACGTTTTAGGGTTAAGAAAAAGTGAGGCTTACTGGAAATGTGTCATCTGTCTCTTAAGCAGCAGAGCTAGGACTTGAATCAGGCTTCTTCACTGAGCCCACTCCAGCAGGCAGCTTTCCATAAACCTTCCTCTTAGTGTATTGTACACACCTGCTTAAAAACGTACTCTATCCTAGGAGCATAGAGCCATTCATTTAGCCATTTAGATAAAACTATGTCTTTGTTTTTTATTTATTGCAGCACTTTTGGATTACACCCTGGCCTAGGACTGATGAAAATAAAAGAGGAAGAGGAAAGTGACCCCCCGGGCCTGGGAGTGTGAATCTCCCCACACTTTCCAAGTATCCCTTCACATATAGATAATGTGACTAGGCTACAGCCCCTTCAAGACGATGGCAAGTCTTTCCATCTAGCAGACACCTTTGTTAAAAAGTTGGAATACCAGCCAAAGTATTGTCATGTGCAAAATTTCAATAAATGCCTAAAACTCAAAATATTTCCTCCTCTTAAGGCATGGTGAGGAGGAAAATGAGTGTTTTGTGTCTGATTTTATTTATATAGGTACTGATTGATTGCTATATCACTACCATTAAATGGTATTTACTGCAAAGACCAAGAGAAAAAATCCAGTCAGTCTGTCAAATTTCTGTAAGTAACTGGCTTAACTGTTGACTCTGTGGCATCTGCTATAAAGTTAAAGGCTGTGGTGGGGAGTTGGGGGAAGGCTGAACTAACATCTGGCAAGAGAAGAGATAATGGAAGACTTATCTTTGTAGTTAGAACCCATTTCCATGTTTGGAAATACCTTTTGGGGGATACAGCTGCAGAATCACCCTTCACCAGTAGGTGTCCCCATCACACCAGGGCACCACTTAGAAACTGGAAACTTCAAAACTCAGGGGGGGAAAAAAAAACCTAAGTTTTTAGGTGACTAGTAACACTGTTGGAAAGATGGGACACAGATCTACAATTACAAATCCGATAGATACTAAGCGCTCCAGAGAAAGTAAGCTAATCTGTCAGTCACAGCTAAAATCTTGCTTTTCTACACTCAGATCCTACAATTGAAGAACTGAAGATAAGGTGCTTGTACAAAAAAGTGCACAAAGTAGATGCCACAGGGTTATTACAAAAGAATGAGTCTGCTGTGCACATGTGCCCCTTCTAGTCCCAGCTTTTAAAATTATTGGATTGCTCAATGTAAGTTAAATAGTATTATTCTAGGCACAGAGATGCTAGTATCTCATATAAGTATTATTTTGCTTTTTGAAACAGGGCCTCACTATGTCCTGGAACACTATGTAGACCCTGCTGTCCTTAAATTCACAGAGACCCATCTGTCTCTGCCTTCTGGGATCAAAGCCATTTGCCACTGCACCTGGCTCTCAGAATTGAGTTCATAGTCATACATGTACATGTGTGTATAGAGCTATAGAAGAGTATTATAGTTTTGAGTCCTGCTGCGTAGGGGAATGTACAAAGCTATGCATAGGATTGGAACCAAGCCTGGAATGCTGTGTGCCAAGATGTTAACAGTATTTCTCTCTGATTAGTGGAACTGGCAAATCAAGTTTTACAAAATGCTTTGATATAAGGCTCTATTCTAAAAAACAAAAAACCCAGGCAGGCTTGGTAGTGCACACACTCTGGAGGCAGAGGCAGGTGGATCTGAATTTGAAAGTGAGGTCAATTTATGTAGTGAGTCCCAGGTCACCAAAGGCTACAAACCGTTTCCTTAGGAAAGAATAATTCTGAAAATTTGGGGTTGGGCACTTAGGGCAGTGTTCAGTCCTTAAATGAAGCCTCTGTAAGATTGGACTGTAAGTGGAACCAAGCACCAGAGTTTGATTTGAGATCAACACACTGCTTCCTGAAGTCCCTTTGTCAGGAGGAAATGTGTGTTGTGTCAACTTGAGCTTCCTTTCCAGTTAAGCTCTAAAGAGTGGAGCTCAACTGATAGAAACCTTTTGAGGCTCCTGTCCTCAAAGGCAGTGCCTCTAGTGGACATGGAAAGGCCTGGGTTACAACTTCAGCTCCAGCTGAGTATTTGGGTCATTCTGAATCCATTTCCACAGCTGTATAAAATGAGGAAATACTTATTTTTAAGAATTATTAGACTTCAAAAGATCTAGCTTGTGGAAAATGTCAAGAATAGTAGACTGTGAACTATTTTCCCGAGATCCTGCTTAAAATGGGGAAATCAGTACCTACTTCATGGTTGTTAGGAAGATTAAATTAGCGAAAGTCCAGCATGAATTGAGCCCAGTAAGTGGCAAGCATTAGGGGACTTTGCAAAGTGTTGCAAGAAGCTATTAAGGCTTTCTGAACTCAGCAAGGCTATTTCCTTCATCATGGATGAGGCTTTCCCCCTGGGCCCCAACTGCAGAACTGAAGAAATGAACCCAGCCTTCAAGCCTCAGACTTCTGCACACTGTGTTCTTCCAGCTGATGCTCCCACCTTTTGGAAACCAAAGCTGCCAACTTGGCCTCTTGCAAAACACACATTCCATTCATAAGTGCGTTTGTGCATTGTTTCTCCCACACCCTTCTAGGCAGCCAATGCTGAGCTGAGCTGCCAAGGCAGCTGCCTGAGGAGCAGTCTTAGGGAAAAGGCAACTGGAGGTTTTTATGGAACTCTTGATTTGGGTTTGGAACTCCTGTACCTATATTGGGGTTGCTGAGAACAACACTAAAGCCACATTTGTTTTTATTTCCTTGGACCTCTGAAAATGACCTCTTAAAAAATAAATAGGGAAGTCAGTGTAAATTATATCCAACCACCCAGAAGCAATGACTGACAGTATTTTACAAGCTTAGATTTTTCTATCATTATTCATATTTTTAAAATAGCTACATAATAACTGTCATAACTCATAGATTCTAAACCACGACTGCTGACTGAAGCTGCAGACTGCGTTCTTGCACATACACACTCAGCAGGCATCTCTTAAGAAAAGCTTCTGTACTGATGCATATTGATACTTAGTTCTTTTGACTACAAAAAGATTCCACTGTTTACTAGCATAATTTGTCTCAAATCTTTGCCAGTGTACTGCATTAAAGAACATTTTCATATGTTTACTTACTATTTTCTTGGGTACCATTTAGATTGACATCTAACTTAGAAGCTTTTTGGTCAGATTTTCTTCAGCGAGCTGTATATTTCTGTTGCCTGGTGTGTTGGGAAGCCAACTACTTTTCCATGTTGACTTTTTAAGAGCTTCTTGTGGGTTAAGTATGTTAGAAACATTTAAAGTGTTTCTAGTTTGCTTTTTAAGACATAGACATCTTGTAATTTAAAGTCCCGATTGGTCCAAGGATCAGTTTAAATAGCCAATGGCAAAGCTTATATATCTCTAATGATTTGACTTCTATACCTCCGGACACCTCGGCATACAGTATTTTTCTCATATGTAGATAAATTTACCCAGTTATCTACCTTTGCTTCTTTTATAATTTGGGTCAACACCAAGGGCTAGAGGGATAACTTCTAGAGCCAAGTCAGCTATCTGCTTTGAGGACTTGATAGGAGAGACAAGAACTGAAGACTCTTCTCTATCCCTCTGAACTACTTTTTAGTATACTTTCTTGATAGAAGTCCATTCCATATGCAATTATGCTCATCTGGTAACTGTATAAAAACTACTTGCCAGTCATCTAATTGAAAATGGATTTTATCTGCTTGTAATCCATACAGCACTGTTAACAGCACCCAAGTTGGCTATCTTCCATTCCACTCTGCTACTCTCCAATCTGTAAGTCCCTTATCTGTGCTTAATAGAAGGGACAAAGCCCAGAAGTAGTTAATGGGAGGAGTGTGGAACAAGGGTAAAACTACACAGTTTCTAGGGAAAATCAAGCTTATTAAGACCTTTCTAACAGAAAAGCCTTTTCTGATCCCCATCCTGCACCTACTACATCTTAGAAGATACCAAGAGGCTAGGAACTTTAGAAACCATTAGCACTTCCAACCAAAGAAATGAGCAAGATGGCTAGTCAGTGCCATTGTTGAACAGACAATAACCAGAAAGTAAGAGAGCGGGACTAAGGGGCTTAAGTCTAGAAGTTAAGAATAGATGTTCTTGTTAGCTTTTTCCTCTCCTGAAGATGGGAAACAACCTTAAGAGATACATACATGGACCCCCCCCCCCCCAAGGGGAAGTAGACAAGGATCTCTTTAGTAAGTTGGTAGCATGAGGGGATGGGGGAGGGTGGTAATGGTGTGGAGAGAAAGGGAACAGGAAGGACATGAGGGATTGGGAAATCTAGTTGGGTAATAAAGGACAAAGAGGGAGAGCAAGGAAAGTTACCTTGAAAGAGGGAGCCACTGTGGGGTTAGCAAGAAACCAGGCATTAGGGAAACTCCCAGGAATCCACAAGGATGACCTCAGCTAAGAATCTAAGCAGTCCTGGAGAGGGTACCTAAACTGCCCTTCCTCTGTAATCAGATTGATGACTACCTTGTCATCATAGAACCTTCAGCCAGTAACTGATGGAAGCAGATGCCTACATATAGAGGGTGCCCTGGTGTTCTGCCTCAAGTGATATGACAGACTTGACTCCCCATGGGAGGTCTCACCCTGAGGAGTGGGTGGGGGAGGGGAGGAAAGGTGGGGAGAGGGGAAGGACAGGAGGGAGAGGAAACTGGGATTGGTATATAAGATTTTTTTTAAAAAAGGTTCAAAAAAAATTCATCTCCCAATTTGGCACAATAGAAACTTGAGCCCTTTTCAGGAGCTTGAGTGATGAAAGATCAAATGTAAATGCCACACACTAAACTCTGCTCCCTGCCCCCCAATGTACCTAACATCTTTTTGGAGACTCTTAAGAGGGATGGTTGAACACTATGAGGTATCATGGGTATTTCGTAGACTTCTTCTTAAATCCTAACACTGATGGAGATGCCTTTATTTTGCAGATGAATAAAAAGTAAACTTAATCACTGCAAGCCTGATTAGACCTACGGGCATACACAGGGCTCACGATGGACTTTTTTCATGGGACTTGAGTGACTTCAGAAAGACGATTTCAGTAGCAGGGACAGTGCACGGAGATGATCACCTGTGTTTGGAGCTGGGCTCCTATCCCTACATGGGTCATTTTCCCACACAGTTAACATGGCACAGCATCACTGAAAAAGTCTTCTAACTTATGCCTCAGAATAAATTCACTGTTTGTTTTCTGCAGAAATATCAATAGTCAGGTAAACAAATTTATTGAATCCAACAGCAGATAACCTTCAAAATAAAAAACAACAACAAAAACAAAAAAATACTGTAGACATCAAAGACAAAAATGTGTATATCAAGTTAATATTCAGGGGCTATTTGAAGAGTGCAACAGTGCAGAGAATACAAAAGTATTACCTTTTGTCAAGTTTGTACAACCTCAGACATATGCTGGTCACAAACCAAGAGGGATCCACAAAGGTGGAGGGTCACATGAGCAGTGGACTCATCACCTCAGCGGCTTAAGACAGGATATGTGTGATATCAAAATTTAACCAAGCCCTGTTTACCTATTGCTTCAAATTCCCTCTTCGAAACCTAGACCCATACTCAGTGCAGCAGGGAAGAGCAGTTAATCAGATTCTGAGGACTGGGGACCAGTATTAGAGGGAAGGTACTTCTTCCATAGCAAATACGGTTGTGCTGAGAGAAAAACAGCAGCTGCTGAATGGCTTCTTCTGGCAATGCTTGCAATGCTTGAGATAGATACGTGATAGAAGTAGGTATCTGAGAGAAGGCTGGGTTTCCAAGAGAAACAGAACACTCCACTCCAACACTAGAATCAGAACTTGATCACTCAGCTAATCACACCATCTCAGCATCTGCGCCCAATGCTTAAGCATCATTCTTTTTAAAAGGTGGGGGGAGAGGCTGATAATCATCCCCAGCATGTAGTCCTGGGCCAACTGGTATGGACAGCTATTACAGCTTACCATAGGAATGTACTCTGAAGAGGAGTGGCAAGAACTTCCCCTCTACGTGACCCAGAAGGGAAGATCATCCATGTCACATGTCCTTTTAAAAAGCCCTAACAGACATATTTTGAGAATTTTGTTCGTTCAAGTATTAAAGCTAAATACTGCTCGAGTCCTTCAAGTAAGACCCTTGTCAGTTACCGAGATGTTCAAGTCATCACTAGCCATCCTAACATACATGGGAAAATAAGTCTTAAGAAGGAAGGGGGAGAGGGGGACTTTTTTAACAGTAGCTTTCTCCTGTCCCCTTGTGTAACTGTATAGCTGGGTCTACCTGCTGCACTGAAGACCCCACTTGAAATATAGCAAACCATACATTCCAATATACAGACCTTTTGCTTCCTTAGTTTTTGGACTAGCCTTTGTCTCAGCAACTTCCCACCAATGGTCCAAGTACATCATCTATGGGGTCCCATAACCTGATCTGGCCCAAAGACCAGGCCCTAGGAGACTGTTTCAAGCTAATACTATGTGCAGCTTAACTCGTTACTTTGTGTCCATCCAACATGAACAATACTGCACATTTTCTCTTATCTTTCCCTTAGCCTAAAGCTTTGGCTGAAATTTGAATTTTCAGCCAGCTCTGAAGAGATTTTCTTTTATCAGATGGGTACATACAGGCTTTTGGACCCAACAATATACACATATTGGCACATCCGCCACAGTAAAGAGAGCTGCTGAGGCGACCCCTAGAAGTACGGCAAAGTGTCATTAAGAATGATACATTCAAGTTTGGCAAGGCTAGGGGAAAGAATTCAATAAAACAACCCTTTACCTCATACCAGCTTGCTAATAAATAACTAAAGAAATACCATGGGAACTCAAAAAGTCGCTTGCCAAAAGTAAGCAGTTTTCCAACAGAATCTGTCTGTGTAGTAATGCTTAGATGTTGCAGAATTCCAAAATGGCACCCACACATCACACCTCCCCACATCACCCCAGTGTCACAAAGCTGGCTTACCTGAGGGGCAAACATCTGGCCTCCAGCCACTGCTGGAACAAGCCTATCTGAGGGTGAGTGAAACAGAGGGTTTTGTTTCTCAGAACTGTTAACTACAAACCTTATACCTTGCTGTGAATCTCTTGGCAAAACAAAAGACCCACTGCACAGAGAACCCCAGGTCCCTCTAACTGTTCCTTTCTCTGGTTTCTCAACAACAGCATTATAAATACAGTCACAAATAATTTCTAAATGACAGGCTGGAGAAATTGACCATCAGTCAGAATCTATCCAGAGGGAAAGAAATCTAGTTCCTTGAGTCCACGGGGCCCTGACAGCCTCCCTCTCTTGGCACTTCCCTGCCCATACACCCTTTCTTACCAGGGACAGAAAGTCTTACCTACAACACTCCACCACTCCTTCCCTCCTTGGACTTCCACCTACTCCAGCATTAGAACGACTGGCTGGGTGAGATCTCCAAAGGCTGCCGTGTAGCTGTGCCCTGGATACTGACTTGCTCAAGGACTTTGTCGTACTATGGTTAGAAGAAAGGCGCACATCTGGCCATCAGCCTCTGCGGCCTGCCAGGACTATCTTACGTCTGGGGCTGATTTTCAGGTTTCTCATCTGTGCCTCAAGAAAGGACAGTTGTCAGGCCTACAAAAACGCTCCCTGTGTCAATAGTAGTTTTAAGAAATAGGACTGTCATCACCTTAAATAATCATCTTTATAAAGACAGGAGCCCAGAGCTGTAAGACTCATAAAGAACTCAAAGCATGCAACTCTTGCCCATGGCGAGAAACATATACCCAGGATTTGGGGTAGACTAATCAAGGGAGAAAATTCCAAATATTTAACAGACACTTTTCATTGTATCAAGAGTATAAATATTTTTGTAACTTTTATTAAAAGATTCCCTTTTTAATCTGTTCCTAAGTATTGGAAGCTGAACTATACAAGCTCCTACCACCCACCTTCCAGTACAATTTTTTTGAGGATATTTTTTAATGGGAAATTATCAAGAGGGTCCTCTAGTAAACTAGGTAGGACAGAGTCAGCTCCTCAAGCCCTGGTGGCAGCTTGACCAAAGCTGGGCCTGGCAGAGTGAACATGTGGAGTCTAGAGAACTGGTTCCTCCTTCCTGTGAGCAAATTCATTCAAGTTCAGTGAAAATGTCCAAATTCATATACAATAGCCTCCATTTATGATGCTCCCTGGCATCTTCTTAACTACAGATCAAAGGCAGCTCCCTCTTTTATGGCCAGTTTTAGCAGACAAATAAAGGAATATAGATACATATATGTGTATATATATATATTTTATAAAGGTAAAATATATACATATCTTATATATGTATATATACATATATATGGGGGTAAGGGAAGGAGAGGAGGGTCATGTAAACCTAAACAGTCATCACATTACCCCAAATGAGCTTGACATGAAGAAAACGATATAATAAATAACTCCTGGGGGTTAAGTGACAACGTGGGCGCAGCAGAGAGGGAGAGGACATACACTTAATGATTCAATACACTTGGATAATTTGTTTGGCAGAGTTCAGGCCAGCCTCAGGCTTCTGCACTTGCCAGACAAGTAAGCTGATGATACTCAATAAAAACTAAAGAAAAAAAAAAAAACAGTTTGAAGCAGAGTTCCATGCTATAGTTTTCTTGGTCAGCTGGCCGGCAGGCAGGCATGCTTTTCTTACCACCCAGAACGGAAACTTTGGCTCCAAGGCAAATGAAAAAAAAAAAAAAAAGCATTTCCACTCATGACATGAAAATACAAAACATCAAAGAAAACTATCAAAGAAGTCTACTTCCAGCAAAACTGAGGTAGCACTGCTTTCTCTGCATTCAACGCTTAAGTGGTTTCAGTACAATGTGTTCTAACAAAACAAAACTGCTCACTTGACTGGCAGGTCCAGCATGGTGATGGATAAGTTAAACATGAAATGCAATAGGTCAGAGAATGGGCAAGTGAGGGAGGGAAGGGCTTAAAGGGATGGTGGGGCATCAGGCTGCAAATGCTCTTGACTGGCCTTGACCCTGGCTCTCCAAGAGCTCCAAACTGTCTGGAAATTAATGCAATGTGGCTAACAGTTAACACTGCTATTCATATCTGTGTAAATTTTTTAAAATAATTATTACAACCTAAATTCAACCATGTAAACAGCACTACACACAGTACAGACCTGCCCTGAAAAGTAATATGCAAAACTGAGATCTGGCACTGTGTCATTGTAATGTTAACTCAACCTAACAGTCCCTCCCCACCCAGACCTAGACCCTCCCCCACAAAACCAAAACAAATCCAAAACATTTGTGCAAGAAATGGCAGGCTTATTCTATCTGAAGGCTTCAAAAAAGGTACACAACATGTAGCCAGGTTCAAATATTTTGGGGGATTTCTCACCCAAAAAAGAAATAACCAAAATAACCAAAAAAATGAAGAAAGTGCCTAAAACATGATACAGCATTTTAGAGCCCTTTCAAATACAAGGCAGAGAAAGGTGTAAAGTAGAAAATATCCGGATCTTCAGTAATTTCCAGAAAGGTCCAATTCCTCACTTGGCTGCAGATCCTCAGTGCGGCTCCTCTGGACACAAGCCCTCGGGCCCTGAGCTGAGTGCACCTCTCCCCTCTGCTTCTCTTCTCCTCCGATCCATTTCCCACTCCACAAAGGTGTCAAAGAGACTCGGCCAGGCCTCGTCTTCACTGTAGTTGCTGAGGTCAGGGCCAATCACCTGAGTGAAGTTGAGAAACATGTTCCAAGTGTCCCGGGAGATGCCCTTGATTCCCGAGGGGTTCTCTGTTAGGAAATTTAGCCATTGGTCCAATACAGGAGGATTGTTCTGGGTAAATACTAGTTTCCACAGGGCAATGGCTATTTCACGATGCAGTGACCGCTGCCCTTCTTCAGAGTCCAGGCCAAACTGAAATGTAAACCGGTAGAGATCCTTGAATTTGTCTTCTTGCTTGGCTTCTGTTAAGAGGCTAGGGAACCGTGCACAGATCCCATCAATGCTGTCTGCACTTATTGCTTTACAGCCATCAAAAAACTCCTTCCTGCGACAGGTAGGAAAAGGTATGATTAATAAGTACAAATGATGCCATATATGGTGAGGAAGACAGCACAGTAACAACAGCACAGTAACCTCCTGCCCTCAGGAGGCAGATACAGGAGGATCTCTGAGTTCTAGGCCAGCCTGGTCTACACAGTATTCTACAGCTAAGGCTCAAGAGTCAGAACTTGCCTCGAAAATAAAGAGATATAGATAGACAAACAGAAAGAAAAAAAAAAAAACAGAGCTCAAGAGATGGCACAGTGGATTGCACTGACTGCTCTTCCAAAGAAGCCTAGTTCAATTCCTCTAACCCACATGGCAGCTCACAACTACCTGTAACTCCAGTTTTGGGGATCTCACACATTTCCTGGCCTCTGAGGGTACCAAGAATGCACACACAGTGCAGAGACATACAATGTAGGCAATACACCCATAAACATAAACACATAAACGAGGCTTTGAAGGCCTGGCAAGATGGCTCAAGCAAGTAAACATACTTGCTACTAAGACCTGAGTTTGATCCCAAGAGCCCACAAGACAGAGAACCAACTTCCTCAAGCTGTCCTTTGGCCCCTCACACCCACAGCATGGTCTATGTGCATGCACACACATACAAAACCGAAACAATGTAGTTTTTAAAAGCTTTTAACTATATTTTTGTTTGTTTCTGTTGTTTTATGAGATAGGGTAGCCCAAACTAGCCTTGAATTCTTTACCCTTGTACCTCAGCCTCCTGAGGGCTGGTTTTATAGACATGTACCACCACACCCAGGTGTGTGCATTTTTAACATATATACAGCACTTTGCAGTTTATAACATGGTTTCACACTTATCATCTCAGGGACTGTACAGGTTGCTCAAGTGTGAGGCATCTATCTGATCTACTGAGCAGATCTACTGGCCATATGGATGAGTTTTGAGTCCGTTCTACCAGGGCAGGTATGGTGGCTCACGCCTTTAAGCCCAGCACTCAAAAGGCAGGCAGATCCTGAAGTCTGAGGCCACCTTGGTCTACATATCCAGTTCCAGACCACTAGGGCTATATAATGAGACTCCATCTTTAACAACAATAAAAAATAAAGTCAGTTATTATTCATAACCCTGCACTCTTCAAGTCATGGCCTGCTATGATCCTGCCATATCCTTATATACAAACAATCCCAATATGGACACATAACTATGACAATTTGTACAACTCCCTCTTGACAACTGGGGCAAGCTGTCCTTGCTGCACACAGGCCTAGCTGCAGAGGTATATTCCAGAGACACTTACTCTGTGGACACTTAATGGCCGGCAGACTACAGATAAATATCGAATGAATGAACTGACATGTAAAGGAGCAAGAGACAAGTTCTGAGCAGCTATCAGTGCAGCTGAGCAGCAACTTAGCAACAGGCTTCACACTGCTTAGTCCTTATTAACTTCAGGCGGAGTGTTAGCAGCCAGAGTTAGGCTGCCTCTTTGTGCTATGATAAATACAACCGTGACCTATCAATCAGGCAGTGCTTTATTCTATAAGGAAAAAAAAACAGGACAGCACATGGTACATATTTATAAACCCATGTCCTTGGAGGCTGAGGTACCAGAGTAAAGAATCCAAGGCTTAGCTGGGCAGTGGTAGTGCACATCTGTAACCCCAGCACTAGGGAAGCAGAGGCAGGTGGGTCTCTATGAATCCAAGGCCAGCTTGGTCTACTAAAGCTAGTTCCAGGACAGCCAGGACTATTACACAGAGAAAAAAAGAATTCAAGGCTTTATGGAGACATAAATCCCTATTGAGAAATCTGTTCAGTAATTATACTACAGTACCAGACATGTGATAAAATAATAATAATACCTTAGGAGAATCTAGGGAATTCTCTGGTTCAGAACTACAACTCAGAACACTTAAGCTTTAGAGAAAATGGCCAGAAAGGAGGGGAGAACACTTGCCCCAAACCTGTAAAGTCAGCCCAGTTCTGCCCTAGCTGGTACTACTACCCAATGTCACTTTCTTTCCTCCTCTGTTCACCTGCTGACATGGAAGCATCTGTAACTAACCTGGTGAATTTGCACATGGTAGCCGCCTGGAACTTCCAGGCCAAGAGCAGCACTCGAAATTCCGTAGGATCAACACATAGGTCATTGCAAAAGCGCTCCATGCCTTCCTCCAAGATTGCATCCTCCCGCTCGTCCTTGTAGCGCCTGAACAGTTCTTCCAACCTCTGCAAGGAAGACTCCTCAGCATTGGTCTTGGACTCCCTCCCAGCATCTCCAGAAGATGTTGGCAGCTGGCAGGTCTCAGTGGCAGCCTCTGCTTTCTTGGTCCCATTGACAAGGATATCCCCAGCTGGTTTGCCACAAGGTGGCACCTGTTCCTCACGGTGGCTAGCTCCCCGCCTGCTGTGTGACTTGCTGCTAGGGTCACGGTCTCCATTCTTGCTGCCCAAGGTTGATGAAGGATTCTTGCACTTGGTGACACACTGGCCCATGGTGGTGATGGCCTGGCCTCTAGAGTGGCCCCCTCCGGATCAGATGCCCTCGTTGCTGCTGGCCCATGTACTTCAACATGCCATCAGTTAGAGGAGCCAGCCAACCTGGAAGGAAATTACATAACAGTCACCTATAAGCAGAGGAGTGGGGTAGATACACTACACTCCAGAACTGTCCACCAGTGACCACTCTATTTCACTTAGCTAACAATGGAAACGAGGGAAACTTAGCTAACAAGGGAAAGACCATACCCCACCCCCCACCACTCCTGTAATTCATCTCCATGGCTTATCCTTGGAAATGGTGGCTAAGGGATACATGGAGAACCAGCATGGGAAATTCCTAGAATCCTTAAAGTAGCACAGGTTACAAGAGGCTGATTCATTTGCAGAATATCAGAGACTACGTTTCTGATAGTGTTCTGGGGATATATGCCTTGTCAACTTCGGCCTTCACATAAGAAAGTTATCTGGACCTGAGTTAAGCCAGAAGTTTATCACCTGGCTCTACACCAAATAACCTATGTGTTCAGATTTTAATAAAGATTCTTTCAATAAGTCTTTTCTTCCCAGCATAACACAAGCAACACCTTGGAGTATAAATTATCTTGGCCTGGTAGCCATGGCAACTAATTGAGCAGAACAATACAGAGTGCCTAAGTCTATGATAACAGTAATGGATGGAACTGGTGACACTCCTTAGTTGGAGTCGAGGAGAGTTAAAGGAACCTCACCTCACAGTAGCCATCTCTTCTTCCTAAGATGCTAGCAGGAATAAGGAATGGAAAATTAACTGAAAGCAAGACTTCATGAGGAAACTCCTACGAAGTCCTAAGAAGTAAGGTCACTCACACTCCTCAATAGGTCCAATAAAATACATTGTTTGGTTTGTCCGGCTGGATTCTGGTGGACTAGGGAGAAGAGGCCATATCCAAGCCACCTGTAATCTCATAATGGTCTAATGGTGAGGTAAAGAGTTACGATGTCAAAACTACAAGTAGGGGCCTAGCCAACCAACAGTCAACTGAAATGTGTCTGATCCTTTGGAGTCACACAGGTGTACCTCCTAGCTCCGCCCTGCTCCACCCACCTATATGGAGCCTGTAGTCCAGGTACTTTCCCAACCTAGGTGTGTGTCTCCACACCCAGTACAGTCTCAAAGAGATTCAACTGCCAGATTGAAAGGCTACATTGAGCAAATTCTTCAGTTCGTATTATTTGTTATAACTTAATTTTTATATGAACTGCTAGAAATTTGTGACAAAAGCAGAAGCAACTTCTCTAATACAGTCTACTCAGGGCTTGTTCTTAACTGCCAACTAGTTTGCTATAATAGACAATCCATTTGCAATTTAGTACTTGCGAAATTCTGCCAACTACTAGAACAATGGCAGCCACTGACACCGCACTGTTAGTGTGTGGATGCGGAGCCAGCAGTGTAACAAGGAAAGCAGACATCAGACAAAAAAAAAATCAATGTCGGTCCGGCACGGGCCTCCCACTTCTAAGGAGCCTCCATGGCCCTTCAAGGTGCAAATTCAGAGTTCTTGTGAGTCTGGTAATAGGGCAAAGGGCAGTTGTTAAGAAAAGCTGAAAAGCCCGGCGGTGGTGGCGCACGCCTTTAATCCCAGCACTCGGGAGGCAGAGGCAGGCGGATCTCTGTGAGTTCGAGACCAGCCTGGTCTAGAAAAGCTAGTTCCAGGACAGGCTCCAAAGCCACAGAGAAACCCTGTCTCAAAAACCAACCAACCAACCAACCAACCAACCAACCAACCAAACAAACAAACAAACAAAAAAGCTGAAAAAATTAAACAGCTTCTACCTACAGTGTCCAGATAAACTGGGAGTTCCCTTCAAGAGGAATTCGCCCTAAAAGGAAGCAGTGAGTATAGTCATCTAAAAAGACCCACAACCATTCCTGTAGCTAAGGCAGACTCCTATCAGGGTGTGTCCTGTTCTCCACCCTCAGAGACAAAGACATGTCTACACATGCCCTCAAAAGAACTACAGTTTCAACTAGCTTTCAAACACACACACACACACACACACACACACACACACTTAAAAGTATTTTGGCTATGAAAAGTGACAGACCCCAGCATGGTTTCTTACAGGCTGTTCATACTTTGGGCCATGTAGTAAGCCATAAGTGAAACCTATTCAAATTTCAAAAGGCAAGGGGTTAATTCTTGGAAGACCATCATACAAGAGAAGCAACTGTTCCAGCAGAATTCTCTCCAAACAAGGACTGCAGCATGTGGAGGGTCTGGTTTCCAGATTTGTGTTTCTAAAGTCTAGATTGCTGAAAGAAACAAAAGGCCCAAACTTACACAAACCCCACATGCTCACAGACTGGCTGACTCACCAGTGTTTGCTGCTCAGCTCCTGCTGCAGGAGGCCCAGCACCCAGTGCGATAAGAGGATTTCCTGCCCTCCATCTGACCCACCTACCCAGGCCACTCACCCTGCCCCCACTGGACAGACGCCTCAGTACAGCAGTTCCTTCCAAAGCCTGGCACCAAGCTTTGCTTAAAGGTAAGGGCAGAACAGATGGGGCTACCGTAGAGGCCTAAATCCCATTTACTCTGCTGGGTCTTCATGTAAAAGCATCTTTTGATGACCTGATACAGCGGAACCAGTTGAAGCCTGAAGGCTATTAATATGTTCAGCAGATGAAAAAAAGGGGGAAATTAATGTCAGCAGATGATCAATCACCCAGTGACAGAAGGCCGGCTTTCTTCTGTCATAGTGCCTTTCTTTGAAAGGTTCCCATTCTAGTGGGATGGAGTAGTGGTCTCGAGTCAGAGCTAGTATTTTCTTGTCTGCTGGTGGATACTGCTCCTGGGTTGCTTTTCGAGTTCTCTGGGCTTCTCCAGGCCCAGTCACAGCAACCAGTCCTGTGTTCAGGAGGCTGTCAGAACCTTCTTCAGTCTTTCAAAGCTGAAGGTTTCACTGGCTGTTGGCTAACAGCCGCCATCAATTATTGAGCATTTGATACAGAACCGAGCTCTATACTAAGTAAGCTTTTAAAAAATTATTAGTTCATGTGACCTCCTCACCACAATGCCATTTAAAGACAGGGAAACTGAGGCTCTGCAAACATATAGGAAATTTATCCAACATCACAGAACAAACAGAAACTGGAATGTTTAGTTCAAGAAACCACGACCAAAGGATCATGGGACAGCACAGTGAGTAATGCTCGGGAGCAACAATAGAGCAGCCTCAGAGCTGCAGACCTTAACCACCAGCCTCCAGAGAGAACACCACACTGCACGCAAGCTCAAAGACGTCCAGGACGCTCCCCATGCCAGGAAAGGAGGAGGTGTGCTAGAACTAGTCCTCTTGCCCTAGACCTGCTCCATATCAGTGTGGTGGAAGCTCCAGCCATGAAACTGAAGCCTAGCTCTGTGACCAACTGAATTTCTTAAACCTACTTACATATTGCACATGATCAGTCAGGAAAGGTAGATAATAGTACCTGGTACACCCAGTCAGCCCTATCCCCAAAGTCATTAGCTCACAAGTGCTGCTGATATGGCTCAGTGATAAAGGTGCCTGCCACCAGGTTAGGGATAACCTGAAGTCAATCCCCAGGACCTATACGGTAGAAGGGAAAGACAGACCTCTGAAAATTGTCCCAGACCACCACACACATGCCATGGTACACGAGTGCACACGCCCCACCCTCCACATAATAATAATAATTTTACAATGTTATTACCAATAGTAATAATAAAAGGCCAGACATAGTGCTTAATTCCAGCACTTGGGAATCCCAGCAGAAACAAGTGGATGTCTGTGAGTTCAAGGTCAGCCTGATCTACACAGTGAGACCCAGTCTACCACTGACTGGATTCAGAAAGCTCCAAAGACACAGCACACGGAGAATCAGGCTCTCCACAGGATGAGATTTCCTTGGGATTCATCCTCAGTAAAAAACAAGTTGTGTCTTGGTGAATCTTTTAAATTGTTAGCCATACCCAGTTCCTAACCCGAGGCAGGCTTTCCCTTTCCTCTTTCATTTGCTTCTGTAGCTCTGCAAAGACAGGATCTCTAGATTCTAAGCAATTACACTCTGTTAATGGAGGTGTCTTCCCAGGTGGCTCTCCCACTGCCACCTGCGGACAGCTTCTGTATAATCTAGACACTCTAGTGCCTAGTTTCCAAAAACAACACAATTATTAGTAATGAATATCAGTACCTATCTGCTAGCATGTTGTAATCACAGCCATATAGAAACGTAGCTTTGTGCAATAGTTACTGAGTTTCAGGAAATTAAATGGCAGCACACTGAGGTCAAGGAACCTCTCCAGGAAGGGAGAAAGCACAGTAATCCAGAGATGGTATCTATTGACCAAATCTGTCACCAGCTCGTTCCGCTGCACCTCCAAGGGCTGTTGAGCAGAGGAAATGAGATAATCCATGTATTTGGTATATAGAAGCATTCAATGAAGTGTCTGCCTCTCTGTGTAATCATTATTATTGCTATCACAAAGTCACTGACGGACTTAAGCTTCTTTTACACACAGGACATGTTCTTCAGTAGCTAGCCCAGCTCTACCACTGCAAGTCAAGTGACTGCTCTCCTGTTTTAGCCATGTGGCACAAATGGATCAAATAGTACCAAGGACAAAGAAAGGTGGGAGAAGGGCTGGAAAAGAAAAAGTGGGGGAGATGGAACTATTCACACATACACTAACTGAGAAACCTACTCTAATAAGCCTTTATACTCCTTTGGGTATTTATTTACCAGACAGGAACTTGGTTCAGCTTACACTAGATCAAAATCAGTCCCCAGCCTTTCTCCTTCAACCTTACTCCAGCTGTTTCTTACACCCTCCCTCCCTCTCTGCACACCAGCCTCCAGAATCCTCCTTCCTCTGTGCCAACCCTGGCTGCTGTTCCTGAGCACAGGCTTGGCTGCCTGCCCAGCTCAGCCCAGCCTCAGGCCTGAAGCAGACGTTGCTAGGCCCCAAGGGCAATCCTTAGAGGCCTGGAGTCCCTGGAGGTGCTCCAGCTCCAGCTGCGCCTAGCTCATTGGTAGTTCCATGAGGAACAACCAGGCAAGCCTGTCTTCAAGTGACTTACTCTTGGTTGTTGAGCCAACCCATAGTAGGACCAACCAACACTGAGCCCTGGTACGAATGGAGACAGGAAAAAAATGGGAGATAAGAGAACTGCAAAGAAAATTTGAGAGGGACTCAGAAAGATAACAGTTTAGGTTCTGGGGCTACAGTTGTACTTTTATAAGATGACTAACAAGTAAATTGCTATAGCTTTTATATTAGGAAACTAAGGCTTCTTAATTGCTACACAATAGGACTACAAAATAAAATCAATCTGCCAGACTTCACTGAGAAGATTTCACAGAGACATAGATGTTATCTGGGTCCTCAAATGGCAGTAGGTAAGAAATAAAGAGAGAAGACCAATAGGGTTGGCCTGTGTAATGAACATAGAGTAGTAACTATATTTTAAAAGTCATTACAGGGAGCTGGGTAGATTGGCCCATCAGTAAAGTGCCACCCACAAAAACATGAGGACTTCAGTTTGGACCCCCAGCATCCATGTAAAAACTGGGCATGGTAGTCCATGTCTAACCACAGTGCTGGGGAAAGAAGACGGGGAAATTTCCAGGGGCTTCTGGGCCGGTCAGCCTAAGCCAATCAATAGGTTCCAGGTTCAATGATAAACCTTATCTCAGAAAATATGTTGAGAATTACACCTGACATTGAACTCTGACCTTCACAGGTGCACGAATACACCACCCACACTTACACAAAGCATTGCATGTATTTATTGAGAATGATGTGAACTGTTACATTTAACTTACTACATTTTTTTTTTGTTTTGTTTTTCGAGACAGGGTTTCTCTGTGGTTTTGGAGCCTGTCCTGGAACTAGCTCTTGTAGACCAGGCTGGCCTCGAACTCACAGAGATCTGTGAGGAAACTAAGGACACCTTGGTGTCTCATTTGGGACTCCCATAAACAATGTATCCCTTCAACAAATGACTTGGCCTCTCTGAGTTTCTGTGACTCCGACATTAAAATAGAAAGTCTAGATTTGTCTTTTCAAAGTATGATATTCTGGGGCTACCTTTGTCTATTTGCCATTTAAAAGAGACTTAAGTTGAAAATCTGGAACCTTCTGAAGGCAAGAACTTTTTCTCCTTAATGAATGACTCCCTTGCTTCTTCTTGCTCATGCTATCAGAGCCAAGCCCAAAAAAGAAGAACAATGGGTGACTCCAATCTGAACAATGGAGTGATAGACATCATGGGAGTTTGCAGCCTTCTCTTTCCTTCATTACTTTAGTTTGAAATCTTCAGGGTAGCAATAAGACCCCAACTTGCGGTAAGCAGTTGCCACGAGAAGCAGCCCAGAGCAAACTGTCTCTTTGATGTAGTTGATTTAGTCAGAAAAGCCTGCTTAGAGGAAGTGTTGGCTGCTGATAGGGAGCCTGTGAAATAAGAAGCTAAAAACCAGGAGGTAGATGCTATACCAAAAAACAGTGTCAGCAAGGTGTGTCTGATCTTCCCTAAGACTGCCTTGAGGAAGGGAACAACCCAATGTTGTGTTCCCATCTTGAGGCAGATATCCTGCAGCTAGAAGTTACCAGCACACACTGGCATTCTCACCAATAGCAATACGAAATTCATGTTTCCAACTGCTATCTCAATAGTTTGTAGAGCTAGCCGAGTCCATAGTCTTCTCCCTGAATACGCCAGACACTGAAGAACAGAACATGACATCTTCAGTTCTTCTATAGTGGCCAGAGGCTGAGGCAGCCACGCTGGCAGAAGTCACCCTCCAGACAAGACTACAAGAGACAAGACTCCTAGTCCCACTTGGAAGCTACAGGCTCTGAATAACCTTTTCAAAAAAGATTGAAAAGTGGGCACTGTCCAATTGTAACTAACTTCTAGAAACTTGCAGAGAATGAGGAAAGGTAGGGGACTGCTCCTTACACTTGGAACTTGGGGCTTAAAGGAAGATCACCTTCAGAGAGTAGGTCTTACCAGAGCTACTTAGTGGGGAAAGCAGTTTCCTCCACCAAAACAAACAAAACCTGTTTGTTTCTATGTCTTGTTTTTAAAGGTATCTTTGTCCTAAAATACCCCACATTAGCACACTAAAAATACAGCACTAGTTAGGGTTGGGTAGGACTTGCTACATCAGCCAATCTCAAAAGTGCAAAAGGACGGAGGCATGAAGAAAGGAAAGAGAAAATATTTTTAAAAGGAAATATACCACTAGTTATATTTCTAGGAAATAACCCTGGGTCACATGACTAACACCATCCAGCTTGGCACAAAGTCATTTATGTTCATTAGTCTGTCACTGGTCCTTAGGTGTTACACATGAAATACAACCACATGCTGTACAATGACATTTTCATCAGTAATGAGCAATGATCACAATGGTGGACCCATTAGATCACAGAGCAGTTGTTAGGCAACCACAGTCACCTTAATGCTGTGGAGAAACAGTGTTCACTTATTCATGATGTTGGCACAGAGAAGTACCCTATACTGCCAACTGAAAAGTACAGCACATACAATTATGTTTAGTATATAACATTTAATAAAAAAGATTACGTTACTGAGCTACATATTCACAATGCTACCTTCTTGGTGTTAAAAGATTACTCTGAAAAAGCATGCTGAGTGACTGGCAGCAAGCTCATACATGTCACATGTACCATCTCCCCTCACTCCATCAAGACACTACATGAAGTGAATGACCTGTGTGTAAGGACACTCAATGGCATCCACACAATGACAAACTCACTCAGAACCCATGCCTTAAGCAGTCCATAACTAGATACTACTGAGACTATATATCTATTTAAGGCCTGAGGCTTACTTAAACCGGTGTTGCTGAGGGCTACTTGCCAAATACAAGCAAGTCAACACAGATACACCAAATAAACTTTCCAAAATGAAATAAGCATTTTGATCTTTAGGCTTTAGAACTGAACCGCATGTTTACCCAAAATAACAAAAACTGGACCTTTTCTCATGTCACTGGCTCACAACTAGGCTTTTTGTTTCTTTCCCCCATCACAACTATTCTAAAGCAAAGGGGCCATTGTTAGGGAGGCAGTGGCTTTCTAGGTTGGCCACTCAGTTACTTTTCTAGCTGTTACTTCATACCTAAAGAAGAAACTTAATTGGATGAAAAGCTTATTTTGGCTGGTCCAGAAGATAAGGTCCACCATGTCAGCGGGAGTGGAAGGCAGCAGTTCCTCACATGTTGGCAGATGAGGGAGTAGAGAGGTCACACTGGAATCCACAACACGGATCACCTTCAAGTCTTGCCCTGAGGGACTGCCTTCTGCTGGAGAGGCCACAGTCCCAAAGGCTCCACAACTTCCCTAGTCAGTGCCACCTGCTGGGCACCAAATAATCAAAAACATGACCCCATTGGGGACAACTGTAACAGTCACTCCTTTGTCACCAGCCTCCCCACCTCAGCTTCTCCAATGACATTCCTTGTTTAAAGGCAGAAGGCTGTCTTGGATTTGTACTCCCTGGTACATAATGAGCTATACTCTGGCTCTGTGTATGCAGTTTCCTTCCTTCCTTGGGATGGCACTTCAGTAGACCTCACTGAAGGTGAACTGCTGATTAGACATTAATTCACTGCTTCCAGGTAGCATACAGATATTTGACACCCAGGAGGTTAGCAAATCATAGCTAATTAGTCCTCAAATATCTGGTCACCTTCTAAGGAGTTCAGCTGAGAAGATAACTGGAAATGAAAGAAAGGAAATTGTGAAATGAGTCAAAAGATGAGGAAAGAATCTGATACAAAAAAATGATAAATGACTGTCTGCAAATGCCTTATAGGAATACTTGAATGATCACAAATATACCTCTGTGGTTTCTAGAGTCATGTGGTTTCTAAGAAAGCCCCAAGTTCATCACATGGTAACTGATCAATTTCCCAGTGTCTGCTCATTCTTTATAAAGAAAATCTAAATCCATTATAAGACCACACATACCAGCTTCCTCCTAGAAGCCCATGATGGAGGCTGACTGCTAATGTACAGCAGAGAGGAAGGAGGGACAGATAAGAGCTGCACAGTGAAGAATTCTTCCTTTCGACTACATGAGTAACCTGGTCAGAAACATCTATGACTACTGCCAAATCAAAAGTACTAGCTACATATTCTAGAAAGTCCAGAAAATGCAGACAAACCTGCGCGCGCACACACACACACACACACACACACACACACACACACACACCCCACGTGTGTGTGTGTTTGTAAAGGTCAATGAATTTTACATGGGTTCTGGGGTTACCAAACTCAGCTCCCAAAGCTTGCAAATCAAGTACTTTTAGTGACTAAGCTACCACCTTAACCCCTCAACATACATTTTAAATATTGCTATCGCCTCAAGTGCTCCAGACCACACTTAACTTGTGAGGCTTATTTGTATCCTACTATTCAGTCTGTCAAAATTCTTGTACTCCAGAGGGAGCAAAGAGACTGAGACTCGTGGGGCTGAAGTACTGTAAACAGCTTAGCATCTCAATGAACAGGCTCCACGATTTGTTGTTTTAATTTCTTACTCTCAGATGCTAACTTGCTCTCCATAATTCACTATTATAGGCAAACTAGGGTAATAAATAGAAAATAAAGTTAAAAATCAGAACATCATTAATTATTTTGTGAGAATAAATCCCAAGAAGGGAAATTAATGGATCAAAGAATATGCAAAAACATTTCTATGAAATCTATTCTAGCAATGGATGCAAACTTTCAACATGCTGCATTTGTCAGCTAATTCAATTTCCCTTAAAAAAAAAAAAAAAGGGCCAAAAAAACCCCACAAAACTTTGCCAAAGCACAAAAGATGTTATATCTAAAGAAAAATATCCAGGCAGCAAGTAAAGTGTCAGCCTTATAGTGAGCACAAGGACTAAAGAGAGTTGTTAAATGATGGGACAAGAAACAAGAGGCTCAACATCATCTGAATTTCCACAATGTATTTTTTTTTTTTTAGCATGAGACAAACCTTACCTTCTACCCTCCAAAAAGTTAAGATGGTACCACCTGAAAGACTAATGCATCCTCATCCTCTTAGCACTAGCTGAAAATCTGCCTCTTGACTAAGCAGAGCCAGAGTGACTCATCTGCAAATGGGGCTGCAGAGCCTGGAAGCAGAGAAGGGGCCGCAGTTAGCCCACAGACTTGTCATATGGGCTTTGAGCTATAGACTGAATCAAATGACATTACAGAACATAACAGAACCATGTATGCTTCCCCACCATCTGGCCTCTTTATCAGATCATTGCCCAACCTTCACCAATTCTCTCCCCAATTCCTGGTATAGGGCTGTGTGTATGTGGGATTCATATGGAACATGTGACTTAAACCCACCACTGCCTCATACATCCCTGGCTCCAATGACTGTGACAAGGGGTACATAGGCACCAAGCCAACCACTGAAAATGGTCACCATACCACAGTCAACAGAGAGAGTAAAATGTCTATTGAAGAAGGTAGATGTGAAGATTGAACAGACGCTCTTTCAGATCTAATGCATACAGAACTCAAAAATGAGATTCTTAGGTGGAAGGCAATACTGAGAAATTACAAACTGGGTTTTGAAGAGATCATTTTTACCCGGAATCCAATAGTTTCAAGAATGGAGATCAAAACCTAACTTTCAGCCAGGCGGTGGTGGCGCACGCCTTTAATCCCAGCACTAGGGAGGCAGAGACAGGCGGATCTCTGTGAGTTCAAGACCAGCCTGGTCTACAAGAGCTAGTTCCAGGACAGGCTCGAAGACCACAGAGAAACCCTGTCTCGAAAAACCAAAAAAAAAAACCTAACTTTCATGAATACACCAATTAGTAAACTCCCTTTTCCATTCCCCAGATGTCAGCTTGTATCACCACTCAAAGAACTCAAAGAGTTCTTACAAAGACAGTTAATGCTTCTCAGATTTCCTACTTAAGCAGCCCAGAGAGGATCCAATGCTTAAGACTTCCTGATTCATGTTCCTGGACCAGCTTACGGGGCCACAATTTCAATCTAATACGTCATGGGTACTCTCAGCTGAACAACAGGAGCAATGATCCCTGGCCCATGAAAGCTGACAGATTCCATTACAAGTAGGTGAGCCATTAGGATACTATTTATATAAGATGGTATGACTAACAAGCTAAAAGAACTATCTTAGCCCTCTTCCAAATACACAGTGACAGAGTATTTACCCCTGACTTCTACTATAGAAATATTTTCTCTCACCTTCATATTCCCAAGGAAGAACCCCTTCTAACATTCAAAAGCACGTGATGGGACTCTCCTGGAAGCCTTGTACAATAATGACATAGCCAATCTTCTTCCAGCTCAAAGGTATTTGATCTAAATCACATCCTATGAAACTGAAAAACAAGACATGACCAGAATTCTTGGTTTCAATTACTATCACCCAAACAAGTTCCCTCTAAGTGCTAAGAGCCAATTTAGGAAGAATCTGGGTTTCTAAAACAGAGACTAGAAATGCTCATGGTTTGTCTGTCTTTATATATACATACAAACACACATATCCTATGAGGGTAATATATAGCCATGTGTCTATGTATAAATATACATACACACATACACAAACACAGATTAAAACTGTTTTGCTTTATTTTCTTAACAGTTATTTATTTTCACAACTGCTTTTAGGGCACATGGATACATTAACATGCATAGAGAAAAACAGATCCTTAAATCAAGAGTCCAACATATGATAGAAAGCAACAAGCAACTTGGTACTGCAGGCTTTGTAAAGTAAGGTATCTCTTGCTGGACATGGTGGTACATGCTTTTAATCCCAGCACTCAGGAGGCAGAGATAGGTGGATCTCTGTGAGTTCAGGGCTAGCAAAGACTACATAGTGAGACTCTGTCTCAAAAAACAAAAAAGCAAAAAACAAACAAACAAAAAAAAAAAACAAAAAGGAGGCTACTTAGTTCTTGTTTATTTCCTGCCCCAACAGCCACTACCTAAGAGTCAATGCAATGCTATCTATTTTAGTTGCCCCGTCAGGCCCTATTTTAGGAAAATCCAAAGCAAAGCAGTAGGACCATAGGCTCTTTCTTACGGTCATCAATATGTTGGACAACCTGAGAGTAGCTACGAGCCCAGAATAAATTGTATCTATGAGGGCACACACATTTTGCACCAAGTAACAGAGGGTTCAATGAGTTGCAAGCAACTTTCTGAACTACCATCAAATTTGCATGTACTTCAAGAACCACATCCAATCCCTTCACTCCTGAAGCCCTGCCTGTGCCTTCCACAAAGAACAGGACATCTCTGTATGAAAAATAACTAGACTTACACATCTCTATGGACTCCTTGCACCTCGTGTTCTCACCTTAAGTTTGGGAAAAAACAAAAGATCATTTTGTACCAGATGTGTCTCAATTCGAATACTGAGATGGATTCAACCAGTCTATGTGCCATTGTACGCTAATTTGGGGCAACACTTTTGTTTGTTTGGTCTTTGTTTTCTTCATTTTGATAGTTTGGGTTTTCATTTGTTTTGCTTTGTTGTTGTTTGTTTTGTTGTTTCGCTTTTTGAGAAACGGCATCACGACGAGCCTTGACTAACCAGAAACTCAAGAGATCTGCATTCCTCTGTCTCCCTAGTGCTGGAATTAAAGGCGTGGCCCATCATGCCCAGCTGCTTGGTTTTTCGGTTTGCTTTTATAGATATTGGAGCTGATCTTGAATTCATGATCCTCCTGCCTCAGCTTTCCAAATCTAGGATTACAGGTCTGCAACACCAGCCTGGTTTCATTCTCTAAGAGTCTCATTTGTTGATTTGTCTGATCTCCAAACAGTACAAGTTTTATCCTGGGTACCTCAGTTCCTAGGCACACAGCCTAGAGAGAGAGAGACTTGTCTCTAAATAGATAAATAAATAGAAATAATAAAAATTCCCCTGATGAGTGGCTTTTGACTTATCCTACTAACACATGTGGCTTGTCAAAGACAGGAAGAGATGAGGACAGCACAGTTCTACCTCTGGATCCCCCTAGAGACAATGAGTTACGCTGCTTACGGCAGCAAGAAAAGACCAAGAACTATAGTCCTAAACAAAGCTTCCAAAGCCAGACATGCTTGCCAAGAAGCAAAGAGCAGATTCCACCTCCACTGGCTGGCAGGCAGGCCCACACATTCTGCTTAGCCATGTGAAACAGCAGGCTCTTGCTCTCCCCACCCCCAGGCCCACTTAGGATATTTGGGGTAGCAAGAGAATAGCAACACTGGTGACTTTTCTAGGAGATGTTGTATAAAAATAGAGCTTCCAATTTTAGGCTAAAAGTTGAAAAGAAAAATAGCCAGAATTAGACGTTTGTTTTAACACAATACATTGAAAATTCCAAGTATTACAAGTTTAGGTGCTGGTAGCTGGGGAGGAGGTCACACCACCACAGGGCTCCTCAGTGAGTTGGCAAACAGTAAGGCTGTTTAACAGTGCATATCTACCAGTGACAGAACTAAAAAGTCTACCATGTGGGGAGATGGAAACCAACTGACATACCTCCTATGGTTGTCCACAGTGGCAGGGCTGACACAAATCAATCTCAGCAGCAACTTACAAGTCAAAAACGTTATAAATCTTTTTTGAGGCTGGTCAAAGATGAAATGTTTTAAGCCCTGAATATGACTCATTTTTCAGAAATTAAGTCAGCATAATGGAGGGGAAGCTTCTAAAATAATTTTCTAAATTGCAATCATCAACTTTTTAACTTCCGGGTTTTAACACCCATAATTCATCAACACATCTTAAGTTGAAACAAAAGACAAATACCTGCTTTTGACAGCAAGTTGATGGCCCTTCAGGTATGAGAATCACTCAGACCAGGTGGTGGTGTTGCAAGTCTTTAATCCCAGCACTCGGGAAGCAGAGGCAGGTGGAATCTCTGTGAGTTCACGGCCAGCCTGGTTCACAGAGCGAGAATCACTCTGGCAGAACTGGTGGAGAACAGAAGACCCAGAAAGACACCACCATGATAATAAAGACCTCCCAAAGGGTTTGTGGGCATCATAAATTACATAACAAATCCATTCTGTGAGGCAGCCAGGATTAACTCCATTCATCCCAGTTGATTCAGAATTGCCAATGGGCTTATCAAATGGAAGGCATTATCCACCACAGCTAAGCAAAGGCACAGTGGTTGGTCTCACTGTTTATCGGCTTGTTGACATTAACTATTCACCAAGAAAAATCAACCTTACAATTAAAAAAAAAACAATGTCATTACTCCCCTCCCATCCTGATTAAGTTTTTCTGACTGAATTTTTAAGGATGCAATATGACATCTTACTATAACAAATGCATTATGTCTATTATACATGCAAAAATGAATGTATTTTATATGATTTATTTCCATGGAGTTCATGGCTCATGACAGTCAAACATAACCATCCCAGCACTTATGAGGCTGTGAGTTTGAGGCCAGCTTGGTCTACATGGCAAGTTCCAGAATAGCCAGGGCTACATAGGGAGAGCTTGTCTTAAAAAAAAAAAAAAACCCTTATCATACTCAGTATGTAGAGAAGAAAGGATACTGTCTTGGTGACAGTGTCTTGACTGTAAGCCCCAAGAAGGAAGAAGTGCGTGTAGTACATGACCAGGGTCAGCTGACACCCAAAGATAGGTTCCTAAAGAATCCAACAGAGATTTTGAGAGCTAGAGAGGAGAAGGAGTGGGGGAGGGGAGAAAAACAAGAGAATACCTGATGTGGGAGTGATTTCTTATTAATAAAGAAACTGCCTAGGCCTATTTGCATTTGATAGGCCAACCCTTAAGTAGGCGGAGTAGACAGAAGAGAATTCTGGGAGAAAGAAGCTGAGTCAGTGAGTCGCCATGATTCTCCCGCTCCAGACAGATGCAGGTTAAGATCCTCCCTGGTAAGCCAGCTCATGGGCTACACAGAATATTAGAAATGGGTTAGAACAATATGTAAGAGCTAGCCAATAAGAAGCTGGAACTAGCCGGGCCAGGCAGAGTTTGAAAGAATACAGTTTCCATGTAATTATTTCGGGCATAAGCTAGCCATGCGGGCGCCGGGTGCCAGGGACGCAGCCCCGCCGCTCCTAATTCAACAAATACCTTCATAGGAAGTGTACCCACATGTGTGACATAAAAGCACAAAGGACACTACTTGGGAGGAGACAGAGGATCGACAAGAGAAGGAGATGAGGGAGAGAGGGCAGGTAAGGAGATAAAGAAGAACAAAGTGTAAAATGACATATATGTATAAAAATGCCATAATGAAACCCATTACTTCACATACTAATTCCAAATTAAAAAGGATATCACTATATAAAAAATGAAGAAAAAGTACCTACTATGTATTTGGGGCACTGAACAATCTGTCTTTATTCGAGTACTCTAGGTACTCTCCCAAACTGTCCATAAATACTTCCTTAAAGTTCACTATGTACCAAGCACTATGTGTGAGACTTTTACACACAACTAAACAATGATAGGACACTAACTAGTGTCTTATTCTCAGCACTTCACAGATGAGCAGACTGAGGCACAAATTCTAAGACACTGGCCAAAGGGTCCATGTTTTACTGTTTCTCAAAAATAAGAGTAACAAGCTGGGTGTGGTAACACCTGTCTTTAATCCCAGCAGTGGCAGGTGACTCTCTGTGCATTGAGGATCAGCATACTACACATAGCAAGTTACAGGGTAGCCTGAGCTACAAAGTGTGAGACTCTGTCTTCTTTAAAAAAAAAAAAAAAAAAGGTTCTTTCTTTCACACAAGAGTGGTGTTTTATTTGGGGCACCAAAGTGCCTAAGCCTCTGAGGAGAGGAGAACTTGAACTTGAAACGGGCAGCAGCTTTCAAACTTTAACTGCAAACTTCAGCAAGAAATGGATTCTGGGGCTGGAGAGATGGCTCAGGGGTTAAGAGCACTGGCTGCTCTTCCAGAGGACCTAAGTTAGATTCCTAGCACCCACATGGCAGCCTCAAAACTGTCTGCAACTCTAGTTCCAGAGAACCCTACACCCTCTTCTGGCCTCCTTGAGTACAAGGAGCACCACACAAGCAAGCACACATACATATAAATTTAGAAAAAGATTTTTCATCCTGACCTACACCCTCCAAGGAGAAATGACCCACAGTTTGGAAGATCTCAAGACCAGGCTTGACGTTTCCCTGCTAGACATGTTAAGTATTCTGCGGCTGTCATTCCACTTACTCTTCACAGACAACCATGAAGGATGTTTCTTTCTGCTCTCTCTGATAGGTGAGGGAATAAACTCAGAAATAAAGCAATTTAAGCAATTTGCCAGGTATGGTGGCACACTTGTAATTCCAGCACTTGGGAAACTAAGGCAAGATTTCAAGTTCCAGGTTACAGAGACGACGGCGACGACAACGAAGACAACAAAGAAGACAAAGAAGATGACAAAGACAATGATGAAGAAGAACCACAAAAACAAAAGCAGACAACTACCTCATACAAGTCCCTATTGTGTGACAAAAACAGAGACAGTAACCATACATTCCAGTTGTTCCCCCAGTTCCCAGCTTCCTTTCATGTAGGTAGAGAAAGGCATCTACTTTTGGCCCGTAGCCCATAGGCAGAAATGATACAAGGAGGTTCAGGCAGATGGGAATCTTCAGGTCTAAGCAATGGACTGTTAAGTGTCATGGCTGCCATCTTATCACCTGCTGGGGTAAACCAAAGTAATAACCAGGACAACACAGATAGTGGCGTACGAGACAGTGGAGTCTGCATCCCCTGGTCTCTGTAGAGCTTCACCTGCTGACTACTGTGGGACACATAAGCAATAAATTTTGTCAGATTATGCCTAACTTCCTCAGCAATGCTACAGTGACTCAGTTCAGGCTTCTTGAGTGCAGTGACTTCACCGGGGCTTTACCTAATTCCAATCTCCCATGGCACAGGAGTGCTCACACACACAGTATAGACATCCAATGTACCCACTTAAAATCACTTACTAGAGCTGGGGATGAGGCTCAATGGTCTATAGTCCTCACCTTGCATGTACAAGCCACTGGGTACAATCCCTAGTACTCCCCTCCCCAGATTAGAGATCCTTTTCACTACAGACTCACTATACTCTTCTGGACCTGCTCTCGGCTTCTATCATCCTCCCTTTGCATTTCAGCTGCTCTAGCGTATTAATGCACGAAGGTATTCCCCAAGATGCATGGCCTTACCTGTTTCTATAGCTTTCCTTTACTGTTAGCATTGCTGGGAATGCATCCCCCTCCTGATTCTCTGCTCTTGTTTCCTCAGTCCTAGCTCAGTTTTCTTCTCACAGGACTCCTTGCTGCTGAACTGCTGGCTCCTGTGTTGATATCACTGCATCTTGGAGCACTGATTTTACAAACCATCTAATTGTTACTGTGTCTGGTGTTTCTACCATGCTATAAGGTCTGTGAAGAACAAGAGCTACTGAATCTGTTAGAAAGAATACCTGGCGCAGGGCGGTGGTGGCGCACGCCTTTAATCCCAGCACTAGGGAGGCAGAGGCAGGCGGATCTCTGGGAGTTCGAGGCCAGCCTGGTCTACAAGAGCTAGTTCCGGGACAGGCACCAAAGCTACAGAGAAACCCTGTCTCGAAACGCCCCCCCCCCAAAAAAAAAAGAATACCTGGCAACAAATAAGGACCTTTCACTTCCTGAAACACCAAGTTTTCAACCACTCTGGGGCCTGTTGAGCAGACAGCTACAAATAATTCCCATGAATACAATGGGTGAGAAAAAAGACATGTTTGAGGCCCAAATTTCCTAGCTTACAAGACTGGTTTTGAGTTTCAGAAGTCCTCTATGAGTGACACACATTCCATCTGGGAAATCAGTCCCTTGCTCATATATTTCTAACTGGGAAACTACAAAATCTGTTTCTTCTTAAGGAGCAATTATCTTGTATCTGTTTGGAAACCTTAGCCAATGTTAGTCTTGTTTTGTTAAGCTGCTGTGGCATCAAAAGCTCTTCTATTTACTCAGATTATTTTTAATTTTTAAATAATTATTTATTTATTATGTATACAATATTCTGTGTGTATGCCTGAAGGCCAGAAGAAGGTGCCAGACCTCATTATAGATGGTTGTGAGCCACCATGTGGTTGCTGGGAATTGAACTCAGGACCTTTGGAAGAGCAGGCAATGCTCTTAACCACTGAGCCATCTCTCCAGCCCTATTTACTCAGATTTTGACAAGTACTAAATAGGGGGACCTAAATGTGTATGAAGCCAAGTACTGTATGCAAATGGTAAATATGCAAATCAGAAGGGGAGGAGCTTAAGATGTGTTACTTACAGGGAGGAAAAAGTTTCCCTACAAATGGGGAGAAGGCAACTGGAAGGTTCTCACTTGTTGCACAACTTTACCAGCATCTTCTGCTCGGTCAGGCAATGACTGAGAGCTAGGTAAATGCTTTGTTAAATTAAGCAACTTCTGTTTCTTGGCTAAATAAGAGTTCAAAGTTAAGTCTTCAATTAATGTTTTTGTCTGATTTGAAACTGTCAGAAAAGTTCAAGTATCCAAAATCTTGAAAAGAACTATTTTTAATTCATTTGTTGACCCTGCGGTGGTCAGAGGACAACATCTGCAGTTGCTTCTCTTCTTCTACCACAAGCTGACAAGTGCCTCTACCCACTTGGCCATCTCAGTAAGCCTCAAGCTTTCTCTCAGAATACAAAGATTATGAATAAAATAAGAAGACCATAGTAAATGGTGCAGGAAACCAAGACATATTGATCCAATGGCAATTTCCCCAGGAACAAAAGAAAATTAACAACTGTCTCTAGCCTCACAAAGGCTTGCTGAAGAGCAAAGGCAACTGCTACAACTCCCTGCCATCCTCTTTCAGATTGATCCAGACTCAGCAATTGTCACCTATATAATGACTGTCTAGAGAATACCGGTTATGTCAATCATGCAATCTCTACCCTCAAAATCTACCTTGTGATTTTTATATCCAAGAAAAAGGGCACACTGCCTGATTTGGAATCCAAGTCTAAAATCTGCTCAGGGCTGGAGAGATGGCTCAATGGTTAAGAGCACTGGCTGCTCTTCCAGAGGCCCTGGGTTCAATTCCCGGCACCCACATGGCAGTTCATAACTGTCTGCACCTCCAGTCCCAGGGGATCTGACACCCACACACAAAATATATACAGGCAAAACACTTGTATACATTAAATAAATCTTTTTAAGAGATCAAATCAAATCTGCTCAAAGGACACTTGCTTAGAGTAGATCTTAGTAAAAAATAGAGATTTTTTAATCCCCCAAACCTACAGCCTAGAGCCAAGGCCCTTTCCCTTTCCTAGCCTGCCTAAAACAAGTCACAACCTTTCAGGAGACAAACCAGTATGAATGACAGAATCAAAATGATATGAAGGTGGAACCGAGCACCTGATCTCAGCTCAGTTGGGAAACACCCGAGTTTCTCATTATGAAATCATGCAGAGGGCTGCGGACACAGTTCAGTGGAGGGGTTCTTGTGTGACAGCTTGGCTGTGAATGGCATGTGAGAGCTAATCTTGCCTGTCAACTTGACATACCAGGAAGAAGGAATCTCAATTGAGGAACTGCCTCTATCGAACTAACCTGTGGCATTTTCTTGATTGCTAGTTGATATGGGAGGGCCCAGCTCACTAGGGGTGTGCCACTCCTGGGCAAGCTGGCCTGGTTTGTACAAGAAAGGTTACTGAACAAGCCAGTAAACATCTCCAGGGGTTTCTGTCTTGGCTTCCCTAGATGTTAGACTATAAAGTGTAAGATTAAATGAGCCCTTTCCTCCTTGAGTTGGTTTTAGTCAGTGCTTTATTTATTACAGCAACAGCTCAAACTAGACCATGTATTTGCTGCCAAGCCTGAGCCTGGTCCCCAGAACTCACATGGTAGGAGACAATTGACTTCGACAAATTGTCCGGACTGTAACATACCACATACACACACACACAAAATAAACAAACAAATAAATAAAATGTAAACTTTTTTAAAAGAACAAGATTGTTTGCAAAATACCAACTACCAAAGGCAGATAATAAAAGATAGTGTTAAAACATAAGAAAAAAGTCAGGGGACTATGGATAATTAAAGCTTTCTAACAATAAACAAAACAATAAAGTTTAAAACAAACACAGACTACACCTGGATGCTGCTTTCTCAGCTTCTACTGAAATTTAAGCTTTATATGATGTATTACTGTGGTTAAGGGTCAGCACCTTCCACAACAGGCTATGGTTTTTCTTCTCTTCTCTTTCTCTCCTCTCTCCTTTCTCTTCTCTTCTCTTCTCTTCTCTTCTCTTCTCTTCTCTTCTCTTCTCTTCTCTTCTCTTCTCTTCTCTTCTCTTCTCTCCTCTCCTCTCCTCTCCTNCCCCCCCCCCCGTCCTCCCCCCCCCCCCCCCCCCCCCCCCCCCCCCCCCCCCCCCCCCCCCTCTCTCTCTCTCTCTCTCTCTCTCCAGGGTTTCTCTGTAGCTTTGGAGCCTGTCCTGGAACTCACTCTGTAGACCAGGCTGGTCTCGAACTTAACAGAAATCCACCTGCCTCTGCCTCTGAGTGCTGGGAATAAAGGTGTGCGCCACCACAGCCGGACTCAGGCTATGATTTCTATCACTACTTACCTGCCTCTCAAGATCTGTGTGGAATCGTGAGAATGAGCAAGATAGGAATTTTAAGGTTTGGTGCTTAACTTTATTTTAGGGCACAAATCATAGTGTCCCCTTAAAGCAGTTACCACACACAAGTAATGTACAGGTCACCTCTTAGAAGAGACTGAGTCTAGACTTCTAAAACCTTGAATCTGAGTGTCAGATCCATGGTCAGGCTTTTCTCCTTCCCCCAGGTCCTAAACTCACACCTTAGGAGTCCCAACATCAGAGTGAACGATAATGACAATCCTGATGGTGGGGGCCTGCTAAAGTGAGGAGAAAATGGCAATATTCACTCTTTCAAAGTTTAACAAAAAACTTGATTTTTTAAAAATATTTTTAAATATCTGTGATATTTAAAATTCTACACAATGCATCCATGGGATTTGGGCAACATCTTTATTTTCAATTCTGCACAATCTATGGGCATTTCTGTCAGATCTGTCAGTGTGCTGGAGTCATACAAGTCTTTAAGTCTGCACAAACGGACAAAGACATCATGCAGTAAGTTTTGGCTCTGCATTATACTCAGTCTCTGCAGCCATCCACCCTTATTCTTTTATATGCCCATCTACCAACTGACCACCTGGTATTTTTCTTACAAACTTAAAAAAAAATAGACCTGCTGGGCATAGTGTGTATTTGAGAGACAGAGCAAGTGGATCTCTGTGAATCTGAAGCCAGGCTGGTCTATCTATATATTGAGTTCCAAGCCAGTCACAACGTGCCTTCCACTGTTCCCCAGAAATTCAAGCTTTATTTGGTGGTTTAATTACAGCTGTGGCATAGCACCTCTTAAAAAAAATTTCAATCATTCTTAGCATCTTTATCCATGTAGTTACAGGTGTGGCACGCTAGTTACATTTTCAGCCTACACATTAGAAAGTAGAACTAATATATGAAAAGCACTCACCATATACTCGCCAGAATCATCAGCAGTACAAAAGTACACTACTGCAGTTATTTCAGCAAAACATGGACATATAACCAGGGCCAGAAGACTCCTCCGCAGGGGAGGGTGTCTGCCTCCAAGCCCGATGACCGGAGTTCAATCCCTGTAACTCCCATGGTGGAAAGGGACAACCAGTTTTCTCAAGTTGTCCTCCCTGAACACACACACTAATAATAATAATAATAATAATTAATAATAATAATAATAATAAATTAACTAATACACAGACACACACACACATAGTAAATTAATCCTAATCCTTTACATCCCAGTTAAAGAAAGCACAGAGGGGATGTGACCCACATAAAGACACAGCAACGTCCACCAATGGCCCCTAGAACAAACTCTCCAGGGTCTTAGGGACCTGGCCTCACTTCACCAGCAACTGAGCCTGAAGCAGGTCTGGGCTTTTCACTTTCCCCCACAAACAACAGGCACAACATGGTACTTAGCAGCTGATCTTCTCAGATAATCTGGATTGGCTGAAACAAATGTTTCCATCCAAAGTCTCAAGAAGGTTTGTCCAACTCACTGAACTCCAAGGCATATGGCCAAAGATAAAAATGACTCCTGGATCAGCATCCCAATTTTAGACCCAACAATATCTTAGCCCTTTGTCCCCATTGCTAGACTCACATGGGCTCTAGCTCTGTAGCAACTGTTCTCAACCTATGGGTTGAGACCCCTTTGGGGGTTCAAATGCACCTTTCACCAATGTCACCTAAACCATGCTGCATAATCAGATATTATGATTCATAACAGCAGTAAAATTACAATTACGAAATAGTAATGTAAACAATTTCCACAACACAAGGAACTGTATTAAAGGGTTACAGCATTAGGAAGGTTGAGAAGCACTGCTCTAGAGGATTTCAGGAGGAAGATTTTCCATGTCTAATTTTTAGGGCAGCTTTGGAATCAAGTTGGAAGTTTCCATTAGAGTCACTCGTGTATTTATTTCCCAGATACCCAGAGGACAGGTTTTATTTTCAAGGATAGATAACTGTGGACCTAAGAATGCTTTACATACTCTATGGGAGGTAGAATCATATAGCCCCTGTCTAGGAATTGCAATCCAGGTAAGCTAAGCTACATATTCCATGCAGCTAACAACAACAATAATAATGCTTTTTATATGATATGTACTATATTTTATTATTCAAATGCACTAACAATCATTCTAACTATTTACTGTGATGAATTTCACTTGACATATGAGAGATGTGGTTCACCTAAGTTCCAATGGCAAGTGAAGTTCAGACTGACAACCAGAGCGTAACTCTAGGTTTGTGCTTTTAGCCAATGGTTATGTGTATCCAACATTTTTCTTATTAAAAAGTAACATCACTTGGGCAGCAGAAGCAGGCAGAGCTCTGAGCTCAAGGCTAGCCTAGTCTAAATAGCAAGTTCCAGGAAACCTAGGACTACACAGTGAGACCTTGTCTCAAATAAACAAACAAATGTAATCAGAGTAAGAGGAAGGCTGTGCCGGCAAGTTATCTTGTTTCTAACATTAGGGAGGTCTAGCCTTAGTGCATCTGTGAACTTTCGGAATACAGCACACTCTAGGAATGCTTTCATACTATACTGAGTCTGCTTCTTATAAGCCAAAACAAAGAATAGCTAGTGTTACTCCAGAATTAATTATAGCCTACAAAATGGGAGAACAAAGCCAGGTATGGTGGGTCATATCTGTAATCCCAACACTAGTGAGGATGAGGCAGGAAGGATGAGGATGTTCTGTATCTGAAGGCTGGACTACATAGAGAGTCTCAGGCGAGCCTAAGATACAGTTTAAAATTCTATTTCAGAAACAACAAAAGCACACAATTGGATAATTAAAGTGGAAATATATATATATATATATATGAGAGAGAGAGAGAGAGAGAGAGAGAGAGAGAGAGAGAGAGAGAGAGAGAGAGAGAGAGAGAGATATGAGAGAGAGATGGTTCTTTATCTCTGGTCCCTTCCAGTTTCCAAACCCTTGAAGTTTCCTGACGTATCTTTCATTACATGGGAGAAAGACACCTTGGACCACACCTGAGTTTAAGGATGATCTCAGGGTGAGCTCTCAGAGGTTTCAAAGGAGAGGCTAGTCAAGTCAGGAAAACTTAAGCACTGAATTCTATTTTAGGTCCTATTTTCTCCATAACCATGCCTATATAATGAAATCTCAAAGGCCAGAGTAATGTCTCTGACCATGCCCAGCTAGGAAACACACACACCACCACTATCACCAATCAATCAACGAGGTCTGAGATTTTCCAAGTTGGTGAGCACAGAGACTTGCTGGAAGGGTGGCGTTACTGGCCTGCCTGGATCCCAAGGAATTAGAATTCCCTTAGGAATCTTTTTTTTTCTTTCAGGCAAAAAAGAAACTTGGTCTAGGGAAGATTTACACAACTCTTCATTTGGCTGGAGTATGTAAAAGTGAAGAGGGGATCACAACTCGGCCAGACAGTTTAGTTATGCTAATCTCCGGCTTTCTATTTCATTAAAGTTTACCCTCAAATCAGGACTAATTGAACGGGGTAGAGCTGTTTTGCTGAATTTCTTTGTCCCTCTCGCAACTATGGCTACATTGACTAAATCTGTTTGTTTGTTTTGTTTTTGACTATTAATTTTGATCGTTTAATTAGTTTATTAGCTTGTGAGGGCACAGAAGTAATGGTAGCACATATCTAGAGAGAGCAACAGATACTGCGCTTTCAAGTCATCTGCTGCCCTCTGCATCAATGAGGCTGGTCTGGAACACCTGGGCTCAAGTCATCCTGCCTCAGTCTCCCAAGAGAACTACATATACAGACCAAGGCATCTGCCTCTTGCTTTGGAGGGTTGAGGAAAGCATGGGTTCGACCCAACTTTACATATGCTGAGTAAGCAAATACAAGCTACATTCCCAGCCCAAATTAAGGCAGAATAGAAAGACCGTAAAAGTTAAAGGAATATGGAAAGGAAGAGGAGCCCTCACCCCAAACCCCTGGATTGAGAATCAGAAACAAATAAGTAGCTGGGCTCAGAGGCACTTGCCTGGAATCCCAGTACTTCAGAAGCAAAGGCAGGCAGGACTGTCTCTATGAGTTCAAGGCCAGCCTGCTCTTGGTGAGTTCCAAGGACACCCACGACTATCTAAAGAGACCCTATTTCAAAAGCCAAAATAACAATAAATATCTCACAAACAAGATTAGAAACGACGTTAAAGTAAAAACATGTCTTAGTGTATGTATTGCATACCACATGTTGCCTGAAGAGGTCAGAAGAAGGCATAGGATCTCCAGAATTGAAGTTAAAGACAGTTGTGAGCTCCCACATGCATATGAGTGCCGGGAACTGAGCCCTGGTCCTCTGTAAAAGCAACAAGAGCTCGGAACCACTGAGCCAACTCTTCAGCACTGACTGGTCTTTTTTTTTTTTTTTTTTTTTTTAAATTTGTTGTTGGTATTTTAATTTGTTTTAGTACATAGGTGTTTGCCTGTATGCACATATGAAAACCTGTATGCCTACTGCCCAAAAAGGCAAAAAGAGGAATCAGATCACCTGAAATGGAGCTGCAAACAGTTGTTAAGTGCTAGGAATCAAACCTGGGTCCTCCAGAAGAGCAATAAGTACCCTTAACTGCAAGCTTAACTTGGAATAAGTATACCAAAACATTTTAATCTTTAAATTTTTTAAACATTGTAATTTCAAAACCACCAAAACCATACATACAGCTACTGCTGACACTTTGGGGAGACTCTCGGGGAGTTCATGGCCACACTTGTGTGTATACTATGTTCCCCTGCTTCAATGCCAATTCTGGAGTCTATATTAAACTCTGTTAATAAGCTAGGTCTGCAGCCAGGTGGTGGTGGCGGCCTTTAATTCCAGCACTTGGGCAGCAGGAATAGGCGGATCTCTGTGAGTTCAAGGCCAGCCTGGTCTACAAGAGCTAGTTCCAGGACAGGCTCCAAAGTTACAAAGAAACCCTGTCTCGAAAAACAAAAACAAAACAAAATCTAGATCTGTTTCATACATAAAATTAAGTTTTTGAAATTCTTTTCTGCAGCACTTGGTTTTCCCTGACCAGAGACTCCTGAAAAGAACCCTTCCGGATGCTACAGGAGCTAGGACAGGGCTAGAGCTACTACTCCAGCTGCCCCTGGCTGGAACATACTTCATTACAAAGACAACAAACAAAAGACTGAAATCCTGCCAGGGTGGTGGGCGCCTTTTTTAATCCCAGTACTTGGGAAGCAGAGGCAGGCAGATCTCTGTGAGTTCCAGGCCAGCCAGAGCTGTTACACGGACAAACCCTGCCTTGAGAAGCCAAGCAGGAGGAGGGGACCCTAATTATCATGCATTGCTTGAGTTCTATTAATTGTGCTAGCACAATGTCGAAACTGACAGGGGAGTGGCTGTGGGAACCCCTGAACCTGCAGTTACAGGAAGTTAGGATAACCTGGGAATATCCACAGCTAGCATCAAAATGGCGCAATCTTGTAAGACTGAGTCACTGGCATGTGGGGTCTGTGCTAATTCCAGACACTATCAGAGCTGAGTTGCTGGACACTCAGTTACTGCCAGAAAACTGCTGGAACAATGTAATTAGTAACCTCACAAACAGATGCACACATTAAACCAACTTCTCCAGTGCTCACAAGACACTTTACTGCTTGCTGGAATCACAGAATCTATGGTGTCATATAGCTGGCACCAGTGCAAGAGGACTGTTGGCCATTTCAACACTAGGAAATCAGGTATTTCAGTCAGACCCACAAGTGCTCGGTAGAGTAAGAAGAAAAACTAGGACTGGAGACACGGCTCAGTAGTTTAAGAGCATGTACTGTTTTTCCACAGGACCTGAGTTCATTTCCAACACCCACACTGGGCTACTCACAACTGCCTGTAACGCCAGCTCCAGGGGTGAGTGTGTGCACACACATGGACAATTACACAGACACACATACATAAATGACAATAAACCATAGGGGGTGGGAAACACTAAAGAACTATTTGGAGCTGTCAAAGAAAACACAGATGTTGTAGAAATACAAAGTTTGAAATGATTTTCTTCAATAGCTTTGGCTGTTATTTCACATTTGTAGTAGTTCCCAGGAGTCAGTCAGGAATTAGCTAAAGCGTTCAAAAGTAAATGTTGCCGCCTCCAGAGAACTGTTGTTAAATAACAATAATCACCATGCGGTGTAGCACAATTAATAAAAACCGAGACAGAAATTGGGGTTCAACCTAAAGGCCAGAAAATCAAAACTGCCAGCCATTGGCTCTTACATCTACCTCAGTCTGAAAATGGTGATCCTGTCTCCAGGGATCTCAGAATGAGACTGTGTGAGAGCTGTCTCCTCTCATTTTATATTCCTTCCTCTCTAGGGCTGGGATTAAAGGCATGCACCACTACCGCCTGGTTTCTATGGTAAACTAGTATGGCTGCTGGGATTAAAGGTGCGTCTCACCACTGCCTGGTTTGTAAGGCTGACCAGTGGGGCTGTTTTACTCTCTGATCTTCAGGCAAGCTTTGTTTATTAAAATACAAATGAAACATCACTACAACCCAGTGTCTTCTTCATTATGTACTTTATCCAGACTAAGGAGCCCAAGCATATTATATTTCCCATCTCACCAGCTTCTGATTTGTGAATTCAAGTTTTAAATAATAAAAATCTTTTTAAAAAATATATCAAGTCTTAGCCGGGTGGTGGTGGTGCATGCCTTTAATCCCAGCACCTGGGGGGGGGGGGAGAAGAGGCAGGCAGATCTCTGTGAGTTCAAGGCCAGCCTGGTCTACAGAGAGTTCCAGGACAGACTCCAAAGCTACACAGAGAAACCCTGTCTCAGGGGGTAGGGAGAGAAAGCAAGTCCTAAATGATAAGCATAATGGACCCAGAAACAACCCATGGCGAAGAGTAGCAGAGTCAAGCCAGTCCCTGCATCCCTACACTCTTCTCCACACGTTCTCAAGGAGAGCAGGTCCCCAGCCCTCCTGCACAGTTACACAAGTCTCTTCCCCACTATGCCCTTTCCATGACACCCACTTACAACCCTGGCCACATAAATAAAGGCATGCAACTTTACCCACCTCAACTGAGCTCTTCAATGGCTCTAGAAAAGCTTGTAGATTTCATAAAGTTAGGAAGCCCAAAGTAGAATTCTTCCCATGTGCACGAGCTTTCTAGCGACAGTTGAGTAAATGACTAGATAAGTGACTAGTAATTTCAAATAAAGTGATTTACAAAGACACAAGAACCATGAAAATATTCATAAAAATTAATACAACTTTCACTATATAACTCAACTCTCCTAAAAACACCACCACAGTTAGAAAAAAAATGTGTCTTTAAAGGGCTTAACCATGTTATCACATTCCTGATCCTGCCTCCTAGGACCCACGCTGCTAGTCTCAGTATCTTCTCTGCGGTAGCCTGACTTCCTCCTCTTGTTTAAACAGTACCCAGTGGATATAAAGCAAATGTAAAGGGCTAGGAAGGTTATTTGTTTTTTTGTGATAAGAGTTTACATAGCCCAGGCTGGCCTCAAAAGTTCTATGTAGCTGAGGATGATCCTGAACTTCTGATCCCCCCGCCTCCACCTGAGTTGAGTACTAAAGACTACTGAACTACAAGTGTGGGACGTGAAGCCAGGTGTAAATGTTGTTTTGTTTGAAACAGAGTTGTGCTATATAGCTCTGCCTCCAAGCTGGACTCAAGCTTTCAACGATCCTGCCTCAGCCCCCTGAGCACGGGGATTCCAAACGTGTGACACCATGTTGACCTGAAGTCAAACACAACACAAAAATGATGGTCTGTATAAATACCGTGGCTATTTGCATCAAACTGCTGTCAACAGGGATACATGGGCTTTCCTGTTCAGATTCTACAGTGCATCACTAGGAACACAACTATATACAATTCAGCATTTTGCAAGCTATTATTAAACCACGCCCACTAGTTATATAAGAGCTTAGAAGCAAAGCACAGCGATACCATACAATCCCAACATCACTTAGGAGTCTGAGAGAGGAGATCATTGAGTTTGGGGTCAGCCTGGGCTACATTTGAAGATTCTGTCTCATTAAACTGAAATATAACTCAGGGTCCTAAAGTCTCCACTCCGATTTAAATAAAATTTGGTCTCTTCAGAAAACAGTCAGGGAGAAACTCCATTTGAAACATCCACAACCTCTGCTGCAGTGGGTGCTCTCAATCCACTACTGAATCCTGCTTCATGTATGCCACATTATAAGGGATTCTTGAACAAAGAATTAAGAATTGGTAACAAGGAGGCAGAGGCAGGCGGATCTCTGTGAGTTCGAGGCCAGCCTGGTATAGAAGAGCTAGTTCCAGGACAGGAACCAAAAGCTACAGAGAATCCCTGTCTCAAAAATCAAAAAGAAAAAAGAATTGGTAACAAGGGACTGAAAAGCTGGCTCGGTGGTTGAGAGCATTTGTTTCTTTTGCCGATGACCCAAGTTTGATTCCCAGCACCAATATAACAGCTCACAATAGACCGAAACTCCAATCCCTGAGATCTGGCATCCTCTTCTGGCTGCCTCAGACAAGGAAGGGAAGTGGTACACATACACACAGGTAAGCAGACATTCTTAGGCATATAATAAATCTTAAAAAATAAAAAGAATTGCTAACAATGCTTAGAACTAAGAAATACAAAAGGCCAAGTACCAAGAATTTAACTAGACTCAAATTCTACTAAGTGCCTATAAGGACCTAAAAGAAACCATGAAGTCAACTAAGACCAGAGGAAGTGAATCCTGCTTCCCATCCCATAGCTTGCTCTAATCTTCTCAATTTCTGTTTTCCCACTAAAAACGTGGCCTTTCAACATACTTTATCTTTAGACTATGAATATCATAGTGAAGCCCAACAGTCTTATAGGAATTTTTTGTAAGATGAAGCTTTGGGATAAAGAGAGGGAGGGGAAGAGAGCAAAATGTCCTCATTTCTGTTACAGGAATACTCCTGCTTCAGGGGGGTTCCTCAAACCTCAGGGAAAAAGGTTGTTGTGGCCAGGTGGTGCAGGCTTTTTTTAATCACAGTGTTCAGGAGGCAGAGGAAGGTAGATAGATCCCTGTAAGTTCCAGGACAACCTGGTCTGCAAACATTTCCAGGCCAAGCCAGAGCTACACCAGATATTGTTAGGTTTTGCAGCGGTCTGATTTTTTTTCTTGCATCTTCCCAGACTAGATGCTGTGGGACAATGGTCTGTACCCTGTCACTTGTATTATTTTTAATAAAATGCTGCTGGCCAGTAGTTAGGCAGGTGGTATAGGCGGGGAGACAGGCAGGAATAGAGGCGGAGCAATGAGAAGTCTGGGAAGAGGGAAGTTTCATTCTGCAGTTGTGACCCATACACAGAGGACTGTGATTGCCTCGCCGAAAAAGGTACCAAACCACGTGGCTAACATAGACAAGAATAATGGGCTAATACAAGTTATAAGAGTTAATAAGAAGCCTGAGCTAATGGGCCAATCAGTTTTATAATTAATGTAGACCTCTGTGTGTTTCTTTGGGACTGAATGACTGGGCAGGACCGAGCGGGACCGAAAACCTCAGTCAACAACTAGATAAAGTAGAATTAACTGCATTCAATACAATAGATGCTCTCACTACTAAAACAAGAAACAGATCTCTCCAACACACCATCTCCTGGACTGACAGGCAGAAAAAGCAATAATGGCTACAAGATGCTAAATACCCCTAAAATGAAGTCCTGCCCTCTGCAGAGTGCTATCAGAGATCTGCCAGGCATCAGAGCTGGTCTAGATCTAACAGTCTCAGTGACAGCATTATTTCCAGTCACTGGGCCCTGAGGTTGAACGCTTCAGCAATGTGCAGCAGGACAGAAAGAGAGTGTGATGATGCTTACCAAATGATGCTTATACTGCTGTACAATGTAGGCTCCTACGCTGTATCTCAGTCCCAAACCAAACAGTTCAAATCAACTTAAAGATGTGAGCAAGGTCAAACTCTCAAGGAAGCAAAAGTCATCATTTTACAAGTTCCAAAGTATGGTGTTTAAATAAGATCACATTTGCATATATCTTAAAGACTGGGCATTTCCCCCTCTTTCGGCATAGCCTAATTCCAAAGAAACAGTTTGCATCACTTTTTGGTGTTATTCTCACTCAAATCTCCTTTTTGGCCCCCAAAGAAATAAAACCTTTCATTGCCTAGAAAAAAAAAAAGATACAAGAATTAGTGACACTAGGTTTGAACTAAAGGACACTAAGTCAATCGACCTGGTCTGTTACAGAAAGAACTAAGGACACTGTCCCAACATCAGGAAGAACTGATCCTGGAACACTGGTGTGAACATCTGTAGACAGACACAAAGAGTAATTGTAAGTTATCCAGAGGTAGGGAAACGGCAGTCACCACATAATTACCATTGTTTCGATCTGAGTTACTACTTCTTCACCTCAAAACAACTGGCAGTGTACAATTAACGCTCCTCACCACAGAACACATACCAGGACAGTAGTAAAATCAGATTAACTTAAGCCATCTAACGCAATGCCAAACAACTGACCCACAATTTCAAAGGCAAGTGGCACCAGCTGGTTTTTAGGTTTTCATCTTTCATTGGAATGTGTCCAAAATCCCCCAAACCTTAAACAAACTGACTGGCACCATAGGTCAAAAGGCTGACGCAGCTCCAACGCTCCAAATTCACTTAGATTTAGTTCATTTCCCAAACTTAATTATTGGTCAATGTAGGGGTTAAGGGCTTCTCCCTGTGTTCAAGGCCCCCCGTCAAAAGGTAGGCTCTAAACTGGCTGATGAAACGTCAGCCTAGACAGTATTTACATACTTGAGTTGTAATGAACCATCGAACTGACCAGAAACAGTGGACTCCTTAACACCAAAAGCACTGCATGCCCAGCAGCAGTGCGTGAATTCAGGAGCAAGCTCTTTAACTTGGGCCTAAGCCACAGATGTGTACACCACGCCAGGACCTAACAGTTGCAAGTCAATGACAGTTCACATTAGTCATTTACTTGCAAAGGAAGATTTGCTGTTAGCATTCCAATAACAAGGTGTGTACCTTCCTTACCCTAGGACAACACAGTAAGCTCTACCCAAGTTAGTTCTGAGGAGCCACCGCAGGTCGTAGAGCACTAGAACCTAAACCAACTTCACCATTTCTAATCTGTCTTCAACAAACACCAAAAAGTTTCATTTACCATTTGTAAGACTGCATTTACTACAGTCTAAGCAACATTTCTGTCTCTCAACTGCCTGGCTCACAGGACTGATTCAATCAGAGAATACTACTGTCACTTCTGTGAGGCTGAGAAGGAAAAAAAATATTCTTTCCATTTTTGCCTACTGTGATACAGCTCAGGAGGGCCAAATCAAGGCGACAACTTGATTAGGCCTCTCAAGTGGACAATCTGTCCAAGATAAGGTTGAACTGGAGATGAATGCCCCCAACTGAAAACAAAAGTAGACTACATACCTGAGTTACATGCCAATCCAAAGGTGGTGACATAGTGGAAATGGGCCCCCCCTAAAAAAATAAAATAAGATCTAATGTGATCCAGAGGGAACTTTTAGCTCCAACCTACCTCTCGGAAAATTATTACTCACCAGGAGGCCCAGGCAAGAGAGGAACTATTGCAACACAAATGCTGCCTCTCCACAAAAGAAAAAAATGTAAAACTCATATCTAGATGGTCATTTGTAGAGCAACATATTATTAGCACGTGCCCAATCCTTCAACCCTAAGTCACACAGAGATGGAAGATGTCTATACTAACACACATTTAGAGTACTTATTACACAATTTTAAATAGTAGCACATACAGCCATGTATTTTATGGGAACAGGTGTGTCCTCAATTGAACATCCTGCTTATTCCTAAACACATAGCCAAAGTGACCACTGCTGCCCTCTTTATTACTCTCGGCTGGGTGAGCTGCTTTTGTTTTTAATTATAATAGTCCAACAGAACCTGCAAAGATAATGATAAAGGCCCCAGGAAAGGCAGCAAAATTAAACAAAATGAGTTTTTCTATTTCTTCCTCCCTACTCATATTTTGTCTAGCTGAGCCCCAAAACTCCACTTCTCTGACCCTATTTCATGCGACCTTTCACTCACTGGACTTACACTCCACCCCCACGCTCTTCTCTCCAGTCCCTAGAACTTGCCAACTTCATTCCAGCCAGTTTCCTAAACCTCCAAGAGTCCTCTCTTCATCTCTGCACGGCTGGCTCCTTTTCATTTAAAGTTCTGTTTAAAGTGTCACCTCAGGAAGGCCTCCCTTCCCTGCATCCCAGTCACCTTCTAGCCCATCACTCATTTTCTTCAGCATTTAATCAAAATCAGATCTGCTTATTTATCTCACACTCTGATAAACTCCGTGAGAGTGGACCTTTTGCTTGTGTTCACTTTTGTACACATAGTGTCTGAAACACTGGCTAGTACTTATAGCCAGTCTTAATTGAATGGATTCTGAATTTTTCATTCAATGGCAAACTAGGTTCCAATGAATGAAAGTAAGACTAGAGCTAATTCTTCTGTTTCTGTAAACCATCTAAATACCATAAGTGTACAATTGAGGCATTAAGGATTCTGTTTGATCAGGCTTGGAGGCCCTCATAAATATGATGGGACTCTCTTCCAGCATCAGAAGAACATCTGTTGTGATCACCCGAGTGATACTACACACCCAATTCGGTGACAAGGTAAAACATATGCACTTTCTAGTCAAAAATGCAGCACTATTTCTTAAAGCATAAAGTTTCTTAGAAGACAGTTCCATAATCAACAGAGGATTTCTTTTTTAAAAAATGTATCAGCTGCAAAAAAAGAACACTTAACACCACTCTGAAATCTCTATGACAGGCTACAAGAGGCACTGCTTACTCTGTGGTGGTTTTTGTTTGTTTTTTAAACAATATGAAAGAGATCTTTCCAATTATTCTTTCTTCAAACATTTGCGTTTGGATTTGTACTCTGCTAGAAACTCCGCACCACACTGTCTCCTATAAGTCCACCTATACACAAAGCATTAGTTAAATAAGATAAAAATCAGCACAAGTCGATTGTCACTGAAGACGAGTGTGCCAGACACACAGATGGAGAAAGAGATAAAGAGCTACTGTCCAATTGTAGAAACAACAACAAGAAAAAGTAATATGGGGTTTTCTGTTCTCAGAAGTGCATCATGAAGTGTGGGTGGAGAGAAACACAGAAATCCAGAATTAGCCTAACATCAAATCATTTTGGGAAAGAGTTGACACCATGTAAATTCCTCACACATAAAGTATTTGGAGCCAGAGATCTTGATTCCTGGGCTATGATGCCATTTAGGCTTCCTTGCAAGAGGTCTGGAATTCCGGTATCCATAAAAGAAAACGCTCATTAGGACCGGGAGCCGGGCGGCGTTGTGAGGTACTCCCCAGTGTGACACAGACCAGAACTGAAGTACTACAAAGCTTGCAGTTAGGAGCTGGGATAGAGGCTGAACACAAAATTCAAAAGAGGTAACCAAGGTACTAAGTGCCACAAAGGGGACAGGGTGACCGGACTGCCACTCAACCACAGAGAATGAAAGTAGAAACAGGGGTGTGTATGGGGGGAGGATAAAAGGTGGGGATGGAAAAAACAATACATTTGTCACCCCGTCCCATTTCCTAAACAGGATATAGGCAAAGCCTCCAGCCCCATTACCTCGGGCACAGATGGTTATCGTTTGTAGCAAAGGTGCCCAGAAAGGCCTTCAGGTCTGAGCCCCTTAATTCCAGGGCTGTTAACGATTACAGAGAAGGATGGGGGTGGGGAGGAAAATCAGGGAGGGAGCTGGAGATTCACCCGCCACCTCCCCCTTGGGCTCCTACCTCACGGCTCTTACCCTGGACTTTCAGTTCAGAGTCTGCAGCCCCTCCCCGAGCATCTACGACCCCAGGTCCCCAGGCCCGGGATTGAGGGGTGCTGGCGATGGGCAGGCAGGGACAGTAGGTAAGTTTTCTGAGCCTTGCGCGCTTGACACGCCACAGGCTCCCCTCACAGCCTCTTCTTCCAGAGGGACCAGTCCAGACAAGGCGCTGATTTGCACTCCTCCCCTTCCACCACCACCCCCTTTCTCGAAGGAACCGAACCCCCGCCCCTTCATCTCTCAATGCTCCCCCCTTTTCCTCAGCTCCCTCCCCCCCGCTCCAAACTCACAGCTGCTCCAGAGGTTCCTCCAGTCAAACCCTTTCTGGAAACGACGGCGGCCCGGCGGGTCCAAACCACCTACCATCCCCGCTTGCGTTTCCAGGCTCCCTACCCCCGCCGCCGCCGCCTTTTCTGCCACCGCGGCCGCCGCCTCCTCCTCATCTGCGGCCCACCGGCGGCGGCCGCCCCGAAGCCCCGCCCCCTCCATCGCCTCCTGCATCATCACTTCCGGTAACCCCGCCGGCCGCTGGCTCCAGGAGGGAGAGAATGGGAGAGGGGCGGGGACGGGAGCGAGGCGGGTGACGTCACGACGTACACGAAGACGTCCGAAGCCGTCACCAAGTAAGGGCAAGGAGGGGAGCGGCGGAGGGTGGGCTAGGAGGAGCTGGGCCAGGCCATTTTCTAACTGGAAATGGGGGAAGGGGCTAACGAAGGGGTGAAGGGTAAAGCAGGAGGGAGAGGTTGGCCGTTGTTGAGTGCGGCGGGAGTGGTCTAGAGCTGGAAGTTTGGGGCGGTTTGAGACGACCTCTGACCTGGGCCTCATGCTCCCACAGCGGTCCGCCCGGTGGTTTGGCCCGGCCTGGCCTACCGGACCGGCTGGATGGAGCTCGGTGTGGCCAAGCCTCGGCAGAGCTCCTGGCACCGCCTCCTCCCAGCCCTCTCCTGTGGGTGGGGGAAGGCAGGACTGACGCAGAGTGAGTGTAAGGATGGAGACGCCGGCTCCAGTCGCGGGGGACTGGGGAAAGGGGTTGGCTCCCCTGGAGCAGAGATGTGGTGAGGGTGTGGGGTTGCTAGGAGACCGCGCCTGTGTGACCCCAGCCTCGCGAGGGCGGTTCGGTGTCTTCGCTGCTGGCCTCGGGAGACCTGCCTAAGGGAAGTGGCACGTGGGCGAGACCTGGCATGGGACCCTTCAGACTTTTAGAATGTAAATGGAAGGCGACTGGGGCAGTTCTAGGAGGCTGAAGAAGTGCCTGCCTTATGAAGAGCCACCCAAACGAACCCGGATGTAGGAGTCAGACTTCAGGTGACAATGAAGGCTAGTTTCAGTACAGATGAGCAACCGAGAAAAAGAAGGAAGCTTTGTCCTGAACTTATCTTTAATAAGTAAATGAGCGCGAAGATAGCAGCTGCCCCGAAGGCTGGATGGAGTGGAGAGAAGGCCTTTTCGGGGTTTAAGAGGGAGAGAGAACGGGAGATGTCTGGGTGGAGAAAAGTGCCAAAGGGATAACGCTGGGAACAAAAGGCAGAAAAGATTGAAGCCTTTCTTGGGTTTGGCCTTTGTGTTACCACTTCCTGAAGCGTAGTGATTGACCAGAGCTTATTTATATTTTTTGAAATTGCTGCTGGATAGAGAAGACAGTCAGACCTAGTAAGAGGCTGTTGCTGATGCCATGGGAGAGGTGGCAGTGGTGTTGGATAAAGAAAATTGATTCAGAATTTATTTGGGAGCTTGCGCATGCCGGACTGACTGCTGAGTTGGATATGAAGTGTGTGGGAGAGGGTGGAACCAGAGATGTCTCCCTAGAGAAAAGAGTTTGAAAAGGAATAGCTTAAGCTCTCTTGAGCTTATTGCAAAAGTTATTTTACGGCCCGATTAAAGATGTCCAGAAATGAGGTACCCAAGTTGGAATAAAAGTCATGAGTGGAGATAACAAATGTAGAGCTAGGAATAGGAAGTAGACAGGGGGGTTCACGACTTCCTTAGGCCTTCTCACATTTAAAGACCACCCAGAAGGGGTAGAAGCCAATAGGAAGCTCAACAACAGTAACACCTCAAACAGTAGGATCAGCCCTCACCATCAGCGAGTCATCCCATGAAGGCCTGACTCCATCTTTCTGCTCTCTCAGCTGTCTGTGCTTTTGGACTTGTATGCAATAATCCATGTGGATTATCTAATTTCTTGCTAAACGTTGGTTCACACGTTTGTCTTCCCAAGACTGCTTCCTCTTTGTATCTTCGTGGCTCCTAATACAGAGACTTGCCCATGGGGGTCCAACAATTTTACTGTATCTGGGTAGGAACACATTATAAGACATTAGTCTTAGAATTCTTTTGTTGTTGTTGTTGTTGTTTTTTTTTTTTTTTTTTTTTTTTTTTTTTTTTTTTTTTTTTTTTTTTNTTTTTTTTTTTTTTTTTTTTTTTTTTTTTTTTTTTTTTTTTGAGACAGAGTTCTCTGTAACAGCCCTGGCTGTCCTAGAATTTAACTCGCTCTTTAGACCAGGCTGGCCTCAAACTCAAAGAGATCCACCTGCCTCTTCTGCCTTGAGAGTGCTGGGATTAAAGGTGTGGGCCACCACTCGGGGCTCTGCTCAATCTTGGAATCCTTTTTTTGTTTGTTTTTACAGTCCAACCGAAGTTTCCCCTCTTCCTGTTTCCTCCCCCTCCTCCACCCAGCTTCCCCCTAGACCCCATCCACTCCTCTTCTACTGTTTCTTTTCAGATGTAGGCAGGCATCCCATGGTACATCAAGTGAGACTAGGCCCTTCCTCTTCTATTAAGGATGGATAAGGCACTCCTATAGGAGGAATGGGTCCCTAACGCAGGCAACACAAAGATATCCCCTACTCTTGCTATTAGGGAGTCTCTCAAGAAAACCAAGCTACACAACTGTCGCATATGCAGAAGACCTCGGTCAGTCCCAGGCAGGCTCTCTGGTGGTCAGTTCGGTCTCTCTGAGCCCCTATGAGCCTGGGTTTGTTGGTTCTGTGGGTTTTCTTGTGTCCTTGTCATCACTGGGTCCTACAATCCTTCCTCCCCCTTTTCTGCAGGATTCCCAGAGTTCTGCCTAGTGTTTGGCTGTGGGTCTGCATCTGTTTCCATCAGTTGCTGGGTGAAGCCTCTCTATATGAATATAGCAGAAAATCCTTAGGGATCATTTCATTGACTCCCCCCCCCCATTTATGTTTGGTTCTATCTTAGATCTCTGGGATATCCCACCTCTGGGTCCTGGCCCTCTGGAAGGAGCTCCCTCTCAGCATGGATGCCAGTCATTAGTAGATCACTCCCACAGTTTCCGTTCTGTCTTTACCTTAGCACGTTTTGTAGGCAGGACAAATTGTAGGTCAAAGGGTTAGAGGCTGAGCTGGTGTCCCAGCCCTCCACTGGTTACAAAAGCTTGCTGGTTCACAGCTTTGGGAGTCTTACAAAGAGAGTTCTGTCCCTGCTCTGCAGATGGCACTGCCATTGTAGTGAATCCCAATGGAAAGGGCATCAGCAGAATCAGAAGGCCTGGGTTTCATTCTTGCATCTAAAGCTAATAGGGTGGCCTTGGAAAAGGTCCTTCTCTTTGAGCTGATAGGGTTGGCCTAGATTAAAAGTTGCAGGCTGGCAAGACAGATAATGTCTGCAAACATATTGTTCAGTCCGAAGCATGATTTAAATTCTTGGTGTTTTTTTTTAAATCTGCTTGCCAGTTTTTAAAACTTGAACATCAGAATCCAGATTGTTGGCTTCTTTTGAAAAACTGGACAGTCTTAACACCACCAGTCTGAAGTTCCTAGAGAGCCCTACACGGCTGCAGCCAAAGCTTGCCCTTTGTGTCTTATGTCCCAAGACGGCCAGAAGCATCTCTCCTTACTCCCACTCCCAAAGCGACATTTGATTTGTAATTGACTTAACTGTGCTATCCATATGTAGCTACGAGTCACATGCAACTAAATAACAGTTCCTTCAACACATATTCCAGATGTCCAGTAGCAGCGTGTGGCTAGTCTCTGCCCTGTTGGATAGAACAGATGGAAGAATTTGATCATAGAAAGTTCTTTTGTTTAGTGTTGGATTGAAGCACTGACAGAATTTAAGAACTGTGGGTGCCAATCATTCCGCGCAAATAAAGCCAGGCTGTCATTGTTCCTGCTCTCGAAACAGCCCAGTAAGGAGCTCTTGGAGCTCCTGAGTAAACTGGGAGCATGGGGACTATGGAAGGGAGTAGAAGGGGAGGGGAGGGGAGCAGAGAAAAATATATAGCTCAATAAAAACAATTTAAAAAAACAAAAAGCTCTTGGGGCCTACAAATAAAGCTGCTCATTTGATAACTAGAGAGTCCTTGGAGAATGTTCTGGAAACATGGTCCCCCATGCATAATACTGTTAGGTTTCTAATAGTTGGGTGTAGAGTCAGGTGCAGCAGATCTGCTACCCCCAGTGTTGTCCCCCAAAGCCCTTTTTGTTTGTTTGTTTGTTTGTTTTGCTTTATGACGGTTTCTCTGTGTAGCCTTGGCTGACCTACAATTTGCTCTGTAGAAGGCTGACCTTGAACTTCTGAGTGCTGGGGTTAAAGGTGCGCAACACCACGCCCTGCATCCACCAAAGCTTTTTTGCAGTTTTCTAACCAGTTTCTTAGAAGAATGTTACAAAAGAGGAATTTAAGTTACTGCTCGGGCGCTCTGACTTCCCTACTTGCTATGAAGGGTTGACGATACTGGCTAGAGTAGTGTGAATGAGTCTCTAACGTTGGCTTCTTCCCAGGCCTCCCGTGTATCTCTCACACAGCTGACTTTGGGTAACTAAAAGACCTCTGGCTAACCTTGTCTTTGTTCTTAAAATCTGCTGGCACGTGCCTATAATCCCAGCATTCTGGTGTAACATTTTAGTGAAGAATAATATACCCATTTATTTTGAAATGAGGAACTATAAATTGATTTCCACTTAGAAGTTCTGCCTTGAATAGGAAAGTATAAGTTGCTTGGTTGATTAATCTCTCTCTTGCAATTTTGAGTTGTTCTTATGTATGCAGATAATCCAGGGCTGTCATGATACACTGATGGTTCCCAACAGAAAAATAATTTCAATTTTTTAATGATGTGAAAACGATACAAACTATACTTTGAATTTTAATCTGTTCCTGAGCTGGAAATAGTCCCAGTGTTGGTCAGCAGCTCCCAGGCCAGTACCAGTCAGGACCCAGCACTATCCACAATCAAAGAACATCTGCCTTTAGGGTGCAAGTTTGCCGCCTATTGCTTTGTTTGGGGTAGCTCTTTTAGAAATTTTTCTGGTATGAATATTTTAAATTTCCCCTTTGTTCTGATGACTTCCCATGTTTTAGGATCTAACCTAATTTCATTTTCTCTTTGTATTCTCTACCTCCTTCCCTGGGCCCATCTCTTATACACCATATTCTTGTAATTTTTTGTATAAAAAAATGCTGTTTCAGAGAATTGTTGTGGTATGAAGTACACCGAATGAACATATCCTGAGAATTGCACAACTATGTGGTATCACTTCCCTTTTCAGATTCTAATAACCAAAAGCTAAATCTAGGACAGGAAACAGTCGTGTGTGTGTGTGTGTGTGTGTGTGTGTGTGTGTGTGTGTGTGTGTGTAGGGGCTGGAAGCTGGGGGACCAGGGACCTGTGGGGCACAGTTTGGCTTGAAGATTGTTCAGTTGTGACAATAAAGTCATTCAGTGTATCAGTGTCTGACAAAAAAGCAGGGACTAGAAAAGCCCCAGGAGAAACGAGCACTGACAGTAAAGAGCTAGAAAGAGATAAAGGAAGAGACATAGGAAGGAAAGCTTAGTGTTGGCACCTGCATTACATTTCCAGTAAGAAGCACACGTTGCGGTCTGGAGATAAGCAGTGTCTCCAGCAGGGTTATTTACTCATACCCAAGAACAATAGCCCTTTACTGCACAGGGATTATTAATGATGAGAGGGAAATAGCTTTAGGAAAATCCATTATTACCACAAAGCAACGAATTCACCAACAGGTTACATACTTCTCCATTCTCTGCAGACAGAGCTTACCATAGATAAAAGGCCTCACTACTCGAATTTCCTCCTATTCAGGTAGCTTGTGCGGTTACTTTCTAGTGCTAAGTGTTTTAATGGAGTAGCTCATAAATAATCCTTACGATTCTGAAAAATGTTCTGTGGTTGCATATTTTAGGAGACCGAGGCACCCGTAAAGCTTGGTGGTACAAACCTATGATCTCAGCTGCCCTTGAGGAGCAAAAGTTTAGGGCTCTTCTTGGGTTCAAGACCAGTTTGGGCAACTTGGTGAGACTGTACCTCAAAATGAAAAGTAAAAGGACACTGAGAGACATAATTCAGTATTGAAGTGTATGCCCTGTGTGTGCAAGACTTTGCATGTGCAGTCCCTAGTGGTGCCAAAGAAGAAACTCTTGTACACTCTTAAGAAACTGAGGCTCAGGCTGAACCCAGTGAAAGTGATTATTTGGGCATTATCAGAGGCATTTCAGGGCTGGAAATGGTGCTGCACACCTTTGATCCCAGCACTCAGGAGGCAGGCAGAGCCAGGGGGATCTCTGTGAGTTTAAGGCCAGCCAGAACATAGCAAGTTCCAGGACAGCCAGAGCTACATAACAGAGACACCCTGTCTCAAAACAAACAAACAAAAAACTGCATTTTAATTCCAGCATTCAGGAGGCAGAGGTAGGCAGAACTCTTGAGTTCAAAGCCAGCCTGATCTAAAGAGTGAGCTCCAGGACAGAGAAACCTTGTCTTAGGAAAAAAAGAGGTGAGGGTTGTATCATAGGTATGAGCCTTAAAGTACTTTCTTTAGAACTATAAGCCTTCCCCCCAAACAGCACTGAATTGTTTTCGGTGCCCTGGGAACTTTTTGTTAAAATTAGTTTACTAGAATGTGGTAGGGGTTGGAGCGTATGCAAGCCATAGCACGTATGTGGACACTGGAGGACGCTTTGTGGAGTCCGTTCTCTCCTCTCACCTCGATGGGAGGTCCAGGGATCAGATTTGGGTTGTCAGACTTGTACAGCAGTGTTCTCACCTGCTGAGCCATCTCTGGCCCAAGCTCTGGGACCTTAATTGGGACTGTTCTCCAGATGCTATCGTATATATCTCAGGATGAGAATGAATATTGCTGATGAACCATTCTTTGTCATGTCCCAATTGTGTATCAGGCGTAGAAGTGTAAGGAACGAGACTCTCTGGTCCTCTTCCCTTCACCGCCTTTCTCCATACAGTCACAAACAATGAAAGAAGAAGGTCTGTTCAGATAGAAACTCAGCTCAGTGTGTAAAGGCTCCTGCCACCAGACCTGACAGCCTGAGTACCATCCCTAGGATGTACATAGAGGAGAGAATTGATTCCAAGTTGTGCTCTGACTTCCACGTGCACATCGGTATGCACGTGCCACCATATGTACGTACATACACACAAAATAAATAAAATTAAGAGTGTGATGGGTATCTGCGAGGGTTGCACCCAGGGACACTGCCATGGTTCCTGCATTAGAAAGAGGCAATGATAGGAAACCAAGAGATAGGCAGAGAAAGCAGTAGGTGAGCAAAAAAGAGGATATTTTGGTTGTGTGATTTGAAGGCTTCACAAGGCACCTAGGGGTGCCTTACCTAAAGAGGCAGAACAGCAGAACTGGTTTTATCTGGATAAATTTCACAGCCTTCCCCATCCCCACCTCAAGTTATGGAGAGGGAAGTTTTGATTCTAATGTGCTGTGATGAGGGGAAAAATAATAAATCCTAGAGTCAGGTCTTTCTTAAAAGAAATGGAATAGGCCAGGCGGTGGTGGCGCATGCCTTTAATCCCAGCACTTGGGAGGCAGAGGCAGGTGGATTTCTGTGAGTTCGAGGCCAACCTGGTCTACAAGAGCTAGTTCAGTAGTTAGGGCTCTGACACAGAGAAACCTTGTCTCCAAAAACAAAAACCAAAAAAAGAAAAGAGAAGAAGAAATGAAATAGACTTTTCCCTTTACCTCATAGGCCCTTTCTCCTTTTCCTTTTTGTTCCTTCTGTTTGTGCTGCAGGAGTTTTTTATTCAGGAAAGCAAAGCCTCAGAAACTCCAGTAGCTGGAATTTTGACATTCTTGAGACCAGAGTCATACTTCTATAAACTTCATCTGCAGAAGGGAAATTGTCTTTTGAACTCCTCAATGGGAACTGGAGAAATGTTCGGGTTAAAAGCAGTGCCCTTGCAGAGGACCCAAGTTTGGTGCCAGCAGCCACACAACTCACAACCACCCTTAAATCTAGTCTAGGGGATCCCATTCCTCTTCTGACCTTGCACCCCCTCTGTGCACATTCACACACTCAGGTACACACATACACAGACTTTTTTAAAACTCTTTAATGTTGGTGCTGCAGTGAGCTTTCCGAAGTACTCCAGAGATGAAACGGTGAAGCTGCTGAGACCTCGTGCTAACAAACCTGTCTGTAAACTAGATTGGAACACACCCAGGGCCTAGGCATGACTCAGAGGATGTTTCTGGAGCCTCCCCAGGTCCCTTGACTGTACTCAAATCCTTTACAGCCAATAGCAAAATGAGCACATGGTTTCAGGTGTTTTGTTTATTTCTTGATTGACCACTGCCCATTGTAAGTCCCCATTACTGACTCCAAAATTAACAGAAAAGCTTGTGGTCAGACAAGGAAAAAAAATCACTCAACTTTTGAGGCTCTTCATCTTGACTCCTGTCACTCGGGTGACATTAGGCAAATGTGACATTTCAACCTCTGTAAGAGAGATGGACTCGGCAGTGGTGGTGCACACCTTTAATCCCAGCACAAGGGAGGTGGGGGCCAGCCTGGTCTACAGAACTAGTTCAGGACAGCTAGGGCTGTTACACAGAGAAACCCTGTCTTGAACAATGAAAAGAGAGCGAGGGAAGGCTAAGTAGCTATGGTACCACTCGGCTCCAGCACGGTTAACAATGTAAAGCAGACCTTGTTGCTCCCATTCGCTCCACAGACGTCAGTGTCTCCCTTTCCCTTTGACTGCAGACTTCTTCCCAGGCCTGCTCTCCCATCAGTGCTGAATTGTGTTGTTCTGTGCCCCCACCAAGTCCTCACTTGCATTCACATTAACTTTGCCCTTGGCCTACCCCAGAGCCTTGCTCCTGCTGCCCCCTTCCCTGCACCACTCTCCCTTAATTTCCTGTTATTAGTCTCCTTCATGCCATTCAGAGCTCCAGCCAAATATATTGACCCCCCCAAAGGTCTTCCATTTCTGATTGTTTCATTCAAAACACATTACTGCCTCTACCATTAGAAGATAAGATATCCCCAGACCCACATGGTCATGACATGGTGGGCATATCCAGTAAACACTGGGTGGATCAATAAATGGGCTCCTTGGCAGAGAAGACATAAGGCCTGCAGGATTGCAACAGTGCGGTGAGTCTTTATTTTCCTCTTCTGCGATGCCAGCTTCCCTTGGACTTGGAGGGATTATCACAGAGAACTGAAGAGCAGAACATTTCAACCAGGGGCACAGTCTACTCTTAAGGGAATTGGTGCATTAAAAGCTTTTAAAGAAGTAACGGGCAACTGGATATTTTATAAAACATACTAAGGTCCAAAATACTCACTTCCATAGCTCTTTGTATGGGAAGATAATAGAATTATATGGCTTCTTTTAATGGAATTATTTAGCTTCCTTTGTTATAATTACTGAGCCCTTTAAAGCATGCAACAGATATCCAACAACAATTTATCAAGATCAGGCAGCTTATTTAGTTACTAACAACTTGGGCTCTTACTCCAGATTATAGGATTTGAATACTGGCCCTCCCTATTTCTAGCAGTATGACTTTGGACACACTTCTTCTTTTTTTTTTTTTTTTTTTTTTTTGTTTTTCAAGACAGGGTTTCTCTGTGGTTTTGGAGCCTGTCCTGGAACTAGCTCTTGTAGACCAGGCAGGCTGGTCTCGAACTCACTGAGATCCACCTGCCTCTGCCTCCCAAGTGCTGGGATTAAAGGCGTGCGCCACCACCGCCCGGCTGGACACACTTCTTAATCTCTCTTTATATCAGGGTCTTCCTTTGTAGACTGAGAAGTACCAGCTGCCTCCAGAATTGCTATGATGTTCACAGAGTTGTATGGAAAGCACCTTGTAGAGTGGGAAGCCAAGTAAATGCAAAGCAAATGTAGCTATTGTTACTGTAGTGAACAGGACTAAGTTCATGCTCTCTGGGAGTTAGCAGAAAAATCTAGGACAAAAAAAGATGCAAAATAACTGCAGAAGAGCAATCAGTGGTGGCTTATGCTAGGCCCTAGGGAGAAAGTGCTCTGGGAATAGTTGGTAGTGAATAGGTACCTCTTGTGAGGAGCGATAATTAGCAGAAAAGAGGCATTTGAGTGGAAGGGTGAGCCAAGACAAGCTTAACTATGTACCTTTGACTGATCTGGTACTCACACTGTAGCACAGACTGGCCTGAGACTTAGGGCAGTCCTCCTGCTTCAGCTTCTGAATGTCGGAATTACAGGTATGCAGTACTCTGGTTTGGATTTTTCTGAATACATTTATTCATAGCCTACCTAAATCACACAAAAAAAATCTTTTTCATGGGTGTGATGGGTCATTCCAGTATATATTAATGACAACTAATAAATTTATTATGTATCTAAAATCACCTGTACAATCAAATTTTGAGATATGTGCACTAGGGCCTTCTCTGAACTGAGCACCAGAGGCCAAAACACACTGGCATCAAAATGTGTCAGACTTGTATAGAATATGCATTCAGTAGTGCATTTCACCGCCGTGCTCTGCGTATGCAGGCAGTATGACTTTTACAAAAGAAGCCACCTTCCATGTCACAACTACTCCATCACATACAATTTCCTCTTCCATCCTGGGATTTGGAAGTTAAAGAGATGAAAAGGAGCAAATATTTCAAGTAGTGTCAAGAATAAATGTCATAGAACTTAAAGAAATTCCTTAAGACTAGACTCCCTGACCATTTAAAGTTCTGACTTCTAAACCAAATAGTCCTTAAGGGGAATCCCCGCAGAATTCACTACTGTAGCCAATCAACTCTTGACCAACCAGTAAGTAAGGATAAAGGCTGCTGTATTGTATTAATCCTGAGAAGGTTGTTGGTCCCAAGGTTAAGTCCTTGGGGAAGGAAACCTTCAGGAAGTGGCAACCATGGCAACCTGTATAAGTGCATTGCTTTCTAAGACCAAAAAGAAAAAAACCAAAAGAAAGCACTTTAATTTTTTTTTTTAAATGTAACTGACTCAGTTTGAGAATCTAAAGCTTTCTGTAGCATGAGATATTTCATGGTTTCAGGAAACATTTGTTGAAGTCCTAGTATGTAAGCTTCCTAGGTACAGTAAATAAAAGATAGTTGTAATAATTGTCCCCATAAAGATTAGAGTCCACTGGAGGAAAATAGACATTAACAAGCCAGAACTTGAGTGATGAGGCCTAGAAAGAACAACTGTCAGGATTCAGATCATTCCTAACCCAGTGTGTGTGGCTCAGGAGAGACCAGGGAGCATGAAGGATTTTCTGAGACATCCATGTTTCCATGAGGAGCTAAAGGATGAACAGAAATTGATCAAGTAAAAAAAAAAAATCAGGTCAGGCGTTGTGACACCTGTTTAATCTCAGCATGTCGGAAGCAGAGGTAGGTAGAACTCTGAGTCGCATGGCAGCCTGGTTTACCTAGGGTATTTTTCTTGGTATTTTCTCACTAAAGCTGTATAGTGAGATCTTGTCTTTATTTAAAAAAGAAAAGTTAGTGAAGAAGGAGCAACATGGGTATGCCCCCAAAGTCAAGAGGATCATAGTTGTCCCTGCAAAGAACTGATAGAAACCCAGTAACAAAATGACAAAAGATGCATTGTTCTCTTTTTTTGATTTTTTTCCTTCTAAGACTTAGAAGTGATAGGCTAGACCTGTTCACATATTCAGTAGTAAAGACAGCTTTTGACTTTTCTCTCTGGCAGTCTTTGTGACTTGGGTTTTCTGGGTCACCTGATGTTAGAGACTCATCACCTATCTTTCCGGATTCATTTTTACAAAACACACACTAATTAAAGTATTTTCAAAATAGTCTTATTAAGTGTCAGTTGTTAGCACTCCTTACCCTGAGTAACCTAATTGCAGGTCTTGTGTGTCATGTTATGGCTTATGATCAGAGTTCTTAAAGTAGTAAAAGAAAACCAATTAAAGTCAGGCTTTGAGAAATTTGCTAGGGTTTTAATACGTTTGACCTTCGATTTCCTCTCCCAGCATCTGAAAGTCAGGGAAGTTTCATCTGTTAGTGACAGGGAAGTAAAGCAATCGTTAGTTTGTGCTGCTGCCCCTCACAGGAACTGACTCACGTATATTCAGATGAAACCATGGAGTTTTCGGGAGAGCCAGAAACTCAGAAACCTGCTTCCTTACCAGGAAAAATGTCATCATCTCATCTGGGTTTTTATTACCCCACGATGTTCTCACTGGTTTTTATGAATTCCTTTTAAGCCTTTTTTCTGTGAAGCGTCATTGATGGTGTTGTGCGTAACTTTGGTTCTTTAAACTTTTGGGTCAGGAGAAGTGGTGTTTTCAAGCTTTTCATCAACTGGTTGAGCCTTGGTTCACTCCTCGTTGCTCAAGAAAAGTCACCAGGGTCCAGTACAAAAGGAGGGGCAGTCATCTTCAAGGAAGAAATCTCTGTAAGGTGCATTCCTTGAAGGTGCTTGGAATGTGTAGATACACATACACAATCCTACTCACATCAGCCTATAGCCGCTGGGATTCTTAAGAGCTAAGGACCACCCTATTGCATTTCAGCCCTGGTAGGGAGTTGGAAATGGATTATGTGCCTAAGTGGCAGCCCTCAGCCTCCTCCCCAATCCTGATAAGCCTGTTTGAAAAAAAAAATCCCTGGACTCGTGGATGTGTTCAAGTACCTGGCTCTGTTGCTTACTCCCAGACCTGTCTTCCCAGCCTGTCCTCCCTCGTGTCCAAGACAACATAGTAGTCATGGTTCTCAATCAGATGAAGAACTTCAAGGACTTGTCTTTTTTTTTTTTTTGATATTTCTCACTCAATTTTTACAGATAGAAACATAAAGAAAGAAATAGGCTGCAGTTTTACATAAATTATAAAAATGCCCATCAAGCCAGGTGGTAATGGCACATGCTGTTAATCCCAGCCTTTGGAAGGCAGAGGCAGGTGAATCAGAGTTTGAGGCCAGCCTGTCTAAAAAAAAAAAAAAAAAAAAAAAAAAAAAAAAAAAAAAACACCAAGAAAACTGCCCATTAACAGAATAGACAAGTGCATTGGGAATTTTTGTAGAGTGGAGTGACTTGCAGCGATGATGCTCATTGTGGCAATGTGGATGAGTCTTGCAAGTTCAATAGGAAACAAAAACAAAAACCACACAATTTGAAGAACCTATTATATGAAGTTCTAAACTTGTAAAAAAAAAAAACCCTCTTGTATAATAAATATAAAGGATTCATGACAATGGTAAGCAGCAGTCAGAATAGTGGTGTTTTCACCAAGAGAAGAAAAGAGGGCCGCTGCACATGGCATGGTAATACACTCTTTAATCTTAGCACCCTGGGCAGAAAGAGGCAACTTTCTATGATCAAAGCCAGCCTGGTTTACATAGCGAGATCCTGTCTCAAAAAAAAAAAAAAAAAAAAAAAA
>NW_026067926.1:5525333-5557528 GCF_014885135.2 Alexandromys fortis | reverse complement strand
CACCAACAAAAAAAAAAAAAAAAAAAAAAAAAAAAAAAAAAAAAAAAAAAAAAAAAAAAAACTTCATTCAAAAACCTGTACATCTGCCTGGCTGCCCACTATCAAACTGCATTTGTATGTAGATTTTCCCCCTCCTGTTCCGGTGGGTCTGGAGATGACAACAGCGACACGACAAGAAGTCCTTGGCCTCTACCGAAGCGTTTTCAGGCTTGCACGGAAATGGCAGGCAGCATCAGGGCAGATGGAAGACACCATCAAAGAAAAACAGTACATACTAAATGAAGCCAGAACACTGTTCCAGAAAAACAAGAATGTAAGTAGGCCCCATCTGGAGATGGTAAGAGTAGAGACCCTTCTTGTAGTATTTGTTCATTTCTTTCCTACCTTAACTGAAGAAGACCCATCCAACTCTTGGAGCTGGGCAGGGTCCAGCCTATAGCTTGGGTGGGCTTGCCAGTTCAGCCGGTAAATGGCTTAGCATCCTCTGAAAACCCTGTGAGCCAGGTGACAGAAGTCATGCCAGTGAAAGCTGTTCCTCACATACCGATGGCCAGCCACTCCCAGGGGTGGTTTGCAGTAAAATGCTTTTTTCTCAATTTATAAACCAATCAAAGCCTTCTGATTATAAACCCATTTATAATATGGAAAAAGACATGGGCTCCTTCCGTAACTTAGCTATGAACTCTTTGTGGCCAACAGAGTGGTACCACAGAAAATAGGGCTTCTACTACCTACTTAACACAACCAAATACCCAGACACCAGCCAGCTGGTTAGGATTCATCCTGTCAAACCATCCAGCACTGGCCGCTATCCCCTTGGGAAAACTGCCTGGCACTAAGGATGGGAAGGTAACCGTAAGTACCTGGCTCCTCTTTGCCCACTTCTGCTTGATGCCTTCCAAACAATCTAGTCTTGCGGCCTTTCTCTCCTGTATCCTCTGTCTTTCTGGTTGTGTTTTCTCCACACCACCTCTTGCCAACGAAAGGGCAGCCTCTGTGCTGAAGCCACTTTTGAATTCCTGGACTTGGCTATTTCCTTTTCTTTCTTTTTTTCCTTGTCTTTCTCTTCTTTCTCTTCTTTCTTTCTTTCTTTCTTTCTTTCTTTCTTTCTTTCTTTCTTTCTTTCTTTCTTTCTTTCTTTCTTTCTTTCGTGTGTGTTTTGTTTTTGTTCTTTTGAAACAGGGTCTGATTAGCACTGGACGTCCTGGAACTCATTATGTAGCCGGGGCTGTCCTTAAACTCAAAGAGATTCCCCTCTGCCTTCTAGTGCTGGGATTAAAGGCTTGCGCCACCAGGCCTGGCCCAGGCTTCGTTTCTGACCACCCACCTAAAGGAGCTCACCTGGGCCTAGTGATCCACTTACAAGCCCTGCCTCCTACCTACCTCCCCTTACCTTTCCACCTGCTGCCCCTCTGAAACCCTTGGTTCTTAGTCCTCATTCAAGTATCCCACCAAGTGCCAAACACTAAATTAGACATTTGGGATATATAAAAATATTAATAATCAAAATAAGGTCCCTCAGAGAGATTTCGGTTAGATGAAAAGAGTGGAATTAAAATGAAGACAAACACCACCAAAGAAGCACTCATAATATAAAGCACTTTTTCTTCTAGGAAGACCTGAAGCTTCCATGCTTTATTGTTTTGTTTTTAGTGTTTTAATATATTTTTATTAAATCGTATATAGACTCTCTATGTAGCCACAACTACCCTGCGACTCAGGGAGATCCAATTAGTCTCTTCTCCTAGTGCTGTGATTAAAGGTGTGTGCACTGCCACACCCGACCTTTAAAATTTCCGTACGTGTACACAATGTATGTTGACAATATCCGCCCCTAACTTTTCCCAGATTGACCTTACCCACCCCAACTTCATGGCTTTTTTTTTTTTTTTTTTTTTTTTGTGCTGCCCAAGTACTTGCGGGTGTAGAGCTGACCTGCCTGGGTCACACTCTTAAAGAGAACTGACTCACTGTCTGGTAGAAACCTGCCAATAGCTCCTCAGCTAGGGGCAGGGCCTTGTGAGCACCCCTCCCATCTATGTTGGAATGTTGACTGGCTTGATCTGGTTTAGGTCTTACACAGGCAAGGACAGCTGCAGTGAGCTCAGGAGTGCCACAGGCCTGGCATATCCAGAAGTCACTGTTTTTAAACTCAAAATCCTCTTGCCTCTGTCTCTGAGTGTTGAAATTACAGGCATGTGCCACCTGCCTAGCTTCCACCAGGCCTTTTTCTCGGCGTCATGTACTAGAGTTGTTATGCTCAGATAGTGTCTTTGATAACTGAAGTTAGAGAGCACTCCATGTGTCTACCCTGGTGCTGGGAATACTGTGGCATGTACCCAGTAAACCTGTGCAGGCACAGCTGTCTGAAGAGTACTCAAGACTAGGTTTCATTTATTTCAAAATCATCCTTGAGCTTCAACCTGGACTGGCCCAGGATGGGACAGAGGGTGGTGTGTACATGTCACAACATCATGCAGTAGCCCGTGAGCGGCTGAACTTGAGGAACTCTAGCCCAAGCTCATTTGATGATAGCTGGAGTTCTAGAAGCCCAGCTGCTTTAGCCACAGCTTTGTCAGAGGGCTTTTCTCTCCACCTCCCCCCACCCCACTGCGCCCAGTTCCTCCTGTAGACATAAACAGTTTATAACAACCCTGGTTGCACTAAAAGTTTAATAATCCAAAGGTATCTTATTAATTGCTCTGAATCCCAGCAGACCAATGGCAACATAACTATCCATCCCAGTGTGGGCATAGCTGCTGAGGCCACAGAGGTCAGAGAGTTAAGCCTCTGCCCTAAGGGACTCAGCTAAGTTCTCTGTGCTGCTGTTCCTGGAACTCCAAGCACCCAGAGACAAGAACTCCCTTGGAATTTCCAAGCCACATGGGCGCAGACTTCACATTGGGTGTCATCTGAGGCTGATGCAATTCTGGCACTGCCTTGAAGCAATCTCACAAACATAGAAGATCTGTGTACTGATTTTTTTTTTTTTATATCTCCTGAATGAAAGTTTCTCTCTTTCCATGATTTGGCTTTCTGGGTTTTGTTTTTTGTGTCCACCCCCCCCACACACAAATAAACATCTTGCTCTTTTACTTGAAAGTACATTATCACAATTTGACTGATTTAAGATTATAAAACTCCCCTTTTCCCACTTAAATCATTCTCCGGTGTCTTACTCTTGCTGAAAAGCCAGGTTCCTTCAGAGTAGTGGTTCTCAACCTTCCCAATGCTGTGACCCTTTTCTTCATATTGTGCTGACCCCAACCATAAAATTATTTTGTTGTTACTTTATAATTTTGCTATTATTATTTATTATAAATATCTGATATGTGGTGCCCCCAAGAGGGTCACAACCTACAGATTGAGAACCACTACTTTAGAAAGTCAGTGTTGGGAGGGTGTAACTCTCTTGTTCGGTGTTGGTGTGGGTGTAAATTTGCAGATTGTTAGTGGGGTCATAAATTGGTGTCAACTATAGACAGTAACTTGGGAATATTGTGAGAATGAAACATGCATGAACCTATATAGTCTCTTTGTCTTAGCATTCTCGCTGTGAGAATTCATCTTAGATACATTGGTATGTGAGCAAAAAACTGCATAAAGATGTGTAGCGCAATTGTTTATGGTAGCAAAAGGCTGGAAGTAGCTGGGATGCCCATCACTAGCAAAGTGGTTAAATTATAATAAAGCCTTATGTTGGAGTTCTGATAGTCTTCGGGAAGAGTGGCTCTTGATGTCTGAATACCCAAAGAGCTCCAAGCTATGTTAATGAAAAAGCAAAATTTAGAGATTAAGATATCTGCATAAGAGAAACCTAGGGCCAGTGAGATAGCTCATTGGGTAAAGGTGTTGAGCACAGAGGCCTGACAAGTGAGTTCCATCCCTAGAACCCACCGAAAGGCAGGAGAAAACCAACTCCATAAGCACCATAGTATGTGCTCTATGGCACATGCACACCCCCACTATACACACAAAATAATAATATGAGAAATAATTTTAGAAGACTAATTCTCTGTATTTGGGTTTATATATTCATAGATTAACTTTAGAGGGGCACATAAGGAGGTTAACTGGAAGATAAGAATAGGAGAGAATTTTATTTACCAATATTGAGTTTCCTGGGTAGTGAATTGAAAAGTTTAAGAAAATCTGTACTATATTTTATATACTATTATGAAGATACTAAATGCCTCATTTACGTTTCCCTTAAATAGCTCACGGACCCGGACCTGATTAAGCAGTGTATAGATGAGTGCACAGCCAGGATTGAGATTGGACTGCATTACCAGATTCCGTATCCAAGGCCAGTAAGTATGGCTGCAGTGAACAGGTGCTGGACACTTACCCTTGTCAACCCAGTTATTTCTAAGAATGGATACCATGAGGGCTAATACTTGATGAGGAGCTGAGACCCACTGTAGGAAGCATGTTGGAAGTCAGTTATCCTTGTATCAAATCACTATGCCAGTGAACATCTGGTCTCTTCTTGTGCAGCTTCCCACTAGTCGGAAGGGAAAACCAGTGCATGTTTATAAAGCTTTACTTGGGCCTTTACTCATTTTTATGAAATACTTTTATTTTCCTTATTATAAAAGGTAAGCTTTTAAAATGTTAAAAAAGTAAACAATGCTGGGCAGTGGTAGCACTTGAGAGGCAGAGGCAGGTGGATCTCTGTGAGTTCAAGGCCAGCCTGGTCTATAAGAAGACCAGGACAGAAACCCTGTCTCGAAAAACCAAAAAGAATGTGCCATCATTGTACAAGTCAGGGTTCCTTGGAGAAATAGAACTAATAGGAAGGAGAGCAGAAGATGCATACGGATAGATGGGTGGGTGGATGGATGGATGGATGGATGGATGGATGGATGGATGGATGGATGGAAGAATAGGGTGAGAGGGTGGGTGGGCAGATGGTGAATAGAGATAGACAGACAGGCTTTACAAGTCTGGATATATAAAGACTGTTTCTTGTAAGGAATTGGCTCATACAGTTATGAAGGCTTAAGATCCAGGAGAACTCCAGTGGCACAAGTCAGTCTGAGCCTGAAAGCCTAAGAACCAAAGGGGCTGATGGTAGAAGTCTGTGGAGGAGGGGAAGATTGGGTGTCTCAGTGCTCAAAGAAGGTGAGCAAGAAGCAAAAGAAGTGAATTTATCCTTTGCCTTTTTACTTTTCAAGCCCTACTAGAACAGAGGATGCCCCTCCACATTGGAGAGGGCAGTGGGTTGAATCCAAGAATTCATATACTGATCTTATCTGGAAATACCCTCACACATATACCCAGAAATGATTCTTACTGGGGGTCAATCAGATTTACTTATAAAATTAGCTGTCACAGCCATAATGTAAGTAACTTTCTACCTCCATGGGCATTTGAGTTGGCACCAATGTCTATCATGCACTGTACAGCATAGTAGGCAAGCAGCTTTGTTCGTCTGTGTTTTTTTTTTTTTTTTTTTTTTGGATGCCCTTTTGCTGAATGGATCTGTAGTTCTTTTCTTCTGTCCAGGCACAATGGCATAGATGAGAATAAACTCTAAATTAGATTCTGGCTTCAGATCCAGGTCCATCACTTAATGTATAACCCTGAACAAGTCAGTATTTAATTTCTCTAAGCCTCCATTTTTTTCCAGCTATAAAAATTGTAATTCCTAGCCAGGAATTACAGGTGGTGCATATCTTTCATCCTAACATTCGAGAGGCAGAGGCAGGCAGATATCTGGGAGTGCAAGGCCAGCCTGGTCTACAGAGCAAGTTCCAGGACAGCCAGGCAGCCAGGGCTAACCCCTGTCTCAAAAAAAAATTATAATTCCTTAAGAAATTATCATAAGGATAGATCAATGGATGCAGAAATATAAACATTGAGTCTGTGGTAGATTTAGCACTTAGAAACAGTAAATCATCGATGAATATAAGCTGCACTAATAATTATGATTCTTCATGTCATTATTCTCACTCAGATTCATCTGCCTCCAATGGGACTCACCCCACTACGAGGCCGGAGACTACAAACCCAAGAGAAACTGAGAAAACTTTCCAAACCAGTGTATCTGCAGTCTCACGACGAAATTTCCTAATGGAAACGACAATTGGCTTTTGAGAATGGTGAGGGGACTTGGTTTTGAATGTAAATCAGGCAACATGCCCTTCTTGATTGGAAGCAAAACCAACACTTCCTTTAGACCTCCAGAGTTGGTCCTCACCCATGACATGTGAGCATCCCTAGGATATTTGGTGGCCTTGCTGCTGCCTAAGCCAATGACATTGCCTCTAGAGGTCATGGACCTTATGTCTTCACCAAAGTCATCCTTGGGAACAAGTCTAAGGCTTGTGGAGGAAGGCTGAAGGCAGGTGCTGGGACCGCCATTCAACACACATCAACTGATCAAAAGGGGTCAACTCGTTGCTGCAGATTCACACGGCTACCAAACTCTGTTGCTCCCAAAATACTTAGAGGTTTATCCACAAGTTATTCGTATGCTTAAAAGTGATTTCTGTATAGGCATCTTGTGGTCACCTGATTCTTGTAATTTCCATATATACCCCATTAGAAAGGACAGCTTTGGATTGATCATACTTTGTTTTGTTTTGGGTTTTTTTTTTTTTTTTGTAGGGGGGGTGTTTGAGACAGGGTTTTTCAATGTAACACTTGCTGGGCTAGAATTCTCTATGTAGACCAGACTGGTGATGAACTTGTGTTGTTCCTCCTGCTTCAGCTTCTCGAGTGCTGGAATTACATGATCATGTGGTTTTTTTAATGGAAATATGGTGTGGCACCCTTCTCCCTGTTGATATTGGAACTACCTGCCTTAGTTCTGTTTACCCTGTCTTAAGTGGGATCACTTAAAATGCACTGAGGATCTAAAAGCTTCCTTGATATTTATCCTGCATTTCTTCTATTCTACTTTAACCTAATTTAAAAGCACAAGGTCCAGCTGACTTCCAGGTTATATCCAGACAGAAATGGGACAGAGAGCATGTGTGGAGTCGGGTGGGAGTTCACAGCACGCTGTTTGCACACCAGCAGAGAGTGGACCTCACTAATAAAGATAAATGTCTACTTATTTGGCCTCTTTGTGTTGTTTTCTGTAATGGGCTTGTGACCCTTAGAAACAGCAGAAGGGCTGTGCCTCGTGTGAGGAGAAGCATCCTTCTTGTGTTCAAGGAACGTACTTCAGGGATTAGCAATAGAAGGGAGAACAAATTGTATACTGTGTCCGTCAGTGAAGTAATAAATAGTATGTGCACATTCAACACAAATACAGTGATAGGCCTTGGCGAGGGAAGAAATGTCAGTGTGTCAGCGGGCATATTGGCTGTTCTGAGGACATAGCCCAGACTAGCTTGAACTGGAAGAAAGCTATCTGCCATCTCTTTGCTTCCACTTCTTCCAGCAAGTCTCAGTGTAAAAGCATTGCGCCGATGGAGAATGACTTAATGTTGAAGTATCTCCCATGAAGAAGGGGTATATAAACTCAAGCAATTCAACTTCATGTGGTAATCAGCCAGTGGGACATCAGAAGAAACTGGGTGTGCTGAACCAAGTGAGACCCAGCTTGCCCGTCTCCATCATGTGCCCTTTCCAAGTGACTCAAGGAGACAAAGTGATTTTGACTATGTGCATTTTTGCCTTACTCTACTGACCATTAGGAATTATCCTTCCCACCAACCTTTTTCTCAGTGGAAGACTGCTTAATTGCTATGCCAACCTTTGAGAACCTTTTACATGACAGGAAGGTTTAATGTGATTTTTTTTATATCTAGCTTCTTTTACAAAGTTGTGTATACAATTACATAAAACATCAGTTTTTCTCTAATCTACATAGGAAGTAGAAAAAGACAAGATCTCCTGAGTAAAGTGGGATCATGGGAAAGGGTAGAAGGGGAGGGGGAAGGAAGGGAGGGGCCCAGAGAAAAATGTACAGCTCAATAAAAACAACAACAAAGGGCTCAGACTCATCTGATGCACCTTGAAAAAAAAATCAATTTGCTGTCAAACTATATAACATGTTTGGATGGATGGATGGATGGATGGATGGATGGATGGATGGATGGATGGAATATGAGGTAGGTTCATTTTGTGGCCCAGGCTGCCCTTGACTGAACTCAAGGTTTTCATGCCTGTCTTAAATGCTAGGATTACAGGTGTGCACTACCATGCCCAGCTTATATGTCTTCCTCTCAATATCATTTCCCCCACTTTCTCTCCAAGTTCATTAACTTCTTGTATTCTGTCTCCAAAAGCCAGAAACTACCTCCCTATGTCCCCGCCTTCAATGAAATTCTTTCCTGTCACTAAGAGAACTGAATGTAACTGCTCAGTAGCTAAAAAATCCTAAGGTCAAGGACTAGCCTGGCGATCAGGTCTGAGGGCCATTCTTGATGTCAGTTTGACCACATCTGGAATGAACGACACCCAAGCATCTGGGTACCCGTGAGGCAGTTTTCTTTTTCATTTATTTATTTAAGACAGGGTTTATGTCACCCTGGCTGTCCTAGAACTCACTCTGTAAAGCAGGCCAGCCTGGAACTCAGATCTGCCTGGCTCTATGTCCCAAGTGCTAGGATTAAAGGCATGGACCACCATACCTAGCTGAGGGATTTTTCTTAATTAAATAATTTGAAGTGGAAAGATGTTCCTTTTGAGGTGGGAAGATCCACCTTTTATCTGGGCCATACCCTCTTGTAGCAGCGTATGTAGAAGGACAGGGGAGAAGGAAGCTTTTACTCTTTGCCTGCTTGCCCTCACTCTTGATTTGCTGGCTTTAGAGCCTACGTCTTTGGGATTCTAGCATACACTGAAGACCATCTGAGACAGCCATCCAACCTCATGGACTCTCAGACTTTCCATTCGTAGACAGTCATTGTTGGGCTAGCCGACCCACAGCCTGTAAGCCGCTCTAATAAATACACACAGATATGTATAGATATGGATTTATTGTATATATATAGAGAGATTAATTCATTCTATCAGTGTTGTTCCTCTAGAGATCCCTAACTAATACACTAGGTTTGCCTGATGTCATCTGCTAGCTATTTATAAGCAGAGCTTACTGCTTCTCGATGAGTTGAATTCTGACCATCTTTGCCCAAGACTCTAGCTTCTAAAATCACCATGATTTCTGAAGGACATTGTCCCTTTCCCAGGAAGAAACATCATTACCACATTGACCCCAACTGAAAGTGACCTCAAATTTAGGGCAATCTTTGTTTTCAAAGTAGAGGAAATATTTTACATTTCAAAAATATCATCCATCATGCAAAAACATTCTGCCCCTTGACCCTTGAGGAATGAGACAGCCCTTGCCTCTCTCGGCTTTTCGGTGCGGAATGAAGTTGGAGTTGGAGAACTATAATTAAGATTCATTGGTTCTCTTAGCAGTCCCTTGTGCCAGCTCTTCTGCAGCCTGCAGTATGGCTGAGCTACCCTCCCAAGAGTTATGGGTTTGGGTCCTAACCATCTTACTGTCTCACTTGACTGACTGTATTATATTTGGAATGATACAGTCCTAGCTATCAGTTCATTCTGATTTATCTACATATTGGCAAGGATTATATTTCTTTCCTTAAAAATCCCTTTAGTGACCTACTTTGAGTAGGAGTGTACTTTCTCACTGTCTCTATTACGATACACATACTCTTTCTGGGCACTTGGCTGGCTTGCTCAACTCAGAATTTGCTTGACACCATGAAGAAATTTAAACTAGAGTCTTCTGGAATACCTTTATTTCATTCTCGGAGGCTTGCCACATTCGGGAAAAGTCACAGGGCCTGAATCAAGGCATTTGTTTCTAGCAAAGAGGTAGGAAAGCCACACCATATAACCCACATCTGCTCCACTCTGCACACCTTAAATAAAGCCACTTAGAGCCTAAAGCTACACGAGAGAGTCAGGGAAGAATATCAGGAATCTGATGTTTTTGTCTCTTTCTGGAGGGAATCTAGGGATGGAAATTCCTTGGACACAGTCATGAGGCTGGAACTAGTCTCTTCCAACTCATTGGCGCGGAGGCAGCATGTGGCAGTGAAACAGACATGGATTCCAGAGCCAGGGAACCCCCACCTGGCTGTGCAGTGCAGAAAAGCTGTGTTATTCTTAGGCAGGCTCTTTCCTCTTCCCTGAGCAACCAGGTGGTGGGGACAATTATTCCCAGCGCACAGGAGTGAGCAAGTTAGTCAAAGGCGTGGGCACAAAACCTGCACACGATAGGCGAACAACAAATAGGCTATTCTCACCTCTCCAGGATGAAGTTAGCCCATCCATGTGACTGATAGAAAAGCGGCTGAAGCTTAGCCAGGAACTGTAGTTCCGTGCCGGTGCTCACCTAGAGTGACTGAGGCCATGGGCTCAATCCTTGGCACCAAGCAGTAGCTGAACTTCTACCACGGACTGACTGGAACCAAATTAGCACCAGTAAAGTAGAAGTGATGATAATCCTTACCACCTAAGGTTGTTGTAGGCGGTGTGGTTAAAATACAGCAAGTGAAGCCTGGAGTGGCCCAGTGGTTAAGAGCGCTTGTTGCTCCTGCAGAGGATCTGGGTTCCTTCTCAGCACCTCACAGAGCAGCTCTTAACTGTCTGCCACTCCATTTCCAGAGACCTAATGCCTTCTTCTGACCTCCTTGGGCACTTGAACTCACATGTGCATACCCACATTCAGACATGTCCGCACAAAATAGTCTTAACAAAATATACCAAAAGCCTTGAAAAAAATGTTCAAGCCTTCCAAATCGCTGATGGGGCCTTGATGGCTGTGCAAGTGACTGAAAGTGTGACAGTCACAGCCAAACCCAAGGGAAATAATAATAATAATAACTCTAAGCAAGCTTAAGTCAAATGACCAAAAGTTTAGGTGGAGAATCACACTACCTGTGTGATTTGGAGGAATTACCCATCTTCTGGTTTCTGCAGCCATAAAAAGGTAACGATAATAATGATAATAACCTGCTTTATAGGGCTGCTATGAAATTTCCGGCTCCATTGATGTAATTATTGCATCGTCATCACCTTCGTACTATACGACTCAAGAAAGAAAGGCTATATTGTAATGGAGAATAAAATGCCGTTTACTCTCAATATTAAGACCCCCTGCTGTCAGTTATCCAGCTGGCACAGTGAGGCCACGCCTCGGTTTATCCAGTGTTTCTGGGGCATGTCTGTCGGAAGTTCAATGGACAGGACGTAGTTAGTAGAGTGGCCGGTGGTCGAGAGGGTCCCTCTCCGGGCACTTGTCTTATACACTGGACACACATAAATGTCCTGATGCAGGAACGAGGCACTATCCCCGGGCTTCAGCCAAATGATGGGCAAGGGGTCATAGAGGATTTTGGGGAGAGATTCTCCAATCTGCATCGTTTTCCTGTCCCAACGGGCACCTTCGAGGAAAAGCCCTTTGATGTAGGCCCCGTCTTCTGGGCTACTCTCCATAGCTGTTTCTTGGGTGGTTACCTGAAAGAACGGCAAGCTGTGAGTCTCACAACCACCTACTAGTCTCCTTACACGTGGTAATAATAAGAACCGCCTAGCTGCCAGGTCCAGCTCTACCAAGAACTAGGGCGTCTGTGATGAATCTTATCAGCTGTGAGCCAAGTCTGGTTCCTAGGCAGCTTCCTGCTGTTCTATATGGTGGGCACAGGGAAAGTTAGGAGTCAGGAGGCCACTCCTGTTTACTTCGTGACCTTACCCAATTGCTTCTCCCTTTTGGAACCTAAATATAGAAAATGCATGGTTAGACTCTGAATCAGGGGCAAGTTGATAAAACAGTTCTGGAGTGAAAGGTGAAGTGGAGGAATAAATTTTTGATGTACTTTTTAAAAAACTAATTTCTGTGGTTTAAAGCCTTGCCCCGACTGAGAACCAGCTCCTAGAATAGCTGAATATGCAAAGGGCTGGCTCTGAGGAGTCAGTGTGCTGGGTAGTTATATGTCAGCCTTGCCTCAGAGGGGTTGCTACATTGGGCTGGCCTGTGAGCATGTCTGTGAGGGACTCTATTGTCTTCATAGCGGTGGGAAGGCCACTGAACGCATGCAGCACCGTCTCATGCGCTGGGTCCTGGACTGTAGAGAAAGCTTCAAACTCAGAGGTCCTCCTGCCTCTGCCTCCCAAGTGTGGGGATTAGTTTGAGGTCAGCCTGGTCTACAGAGTGAGTTTCAGGACAGCCAGGGATACTCAGAGAAACCCTGTTTGGGGGCAGGGGGAAGAGCAGTGGAGGATCTGAGTACTAGCAAGCAGGCCAGGATCCGCGTGTTTCTCTCTGCCCTTGACTGTGGGTGCGCTGCTATCAGAGGTGCTTAACCTGTGGGTTTCCACCCCTTTGGAGGGCCAAACATCCCTTTCACAGGGGTCACCCAAGACCATCAGAAAACACAGATATTTACATTATGATTCATAACTAGCAAAATTGTGGTCTAAGGTAGCAACAACAAAAATAATTCTATGGTTGGGGGTCACCATAATGTGAGGAACTGTGTTAGAGCATCGCAGCATTAGGAGGCTTGAGAGCCACTGTCTTTAAGTTCCTGCCTTGACTTCCTCCAGTAACGCACTAGAACTTGGAACTGTGAGCCAATCAACCCTTCCTCCACAAAGCCTGCCTTGCTTGGGGTGTTTTGTCACAGGACAGCAGTGACAGAGGTGATTCCTTGGAGTCCTCCCTATAGAGCAGAAAGTGGTCTAAGGACAGTAGGAACTGATGGAGATCATAATGGACCAGAGGATCGCAAGCTCCATCTGTCATCATTCTCAATCTAACTGTAATGGTTTTTGTTGTGAACGGAATGGTTTTTCCATTTCTAGGGCCTATCTAAGGACACTAGCATTCTTCCAAGTGAGGATGCTGAACTGGCGGGGGAGACTCATTTTCTTGACATGATGGTGACAGAATTTTCCTTTGGAAAAAGGAGGTTTTTTTTTTTTTTTAAAAAATATGTATTTCTTATTGTGAAGTGTGTGTGTGTGTGTGTGTGTGTGTGTGTGTGTGTGTATCAAAGGCCAACTCTGCAGAATTGGTTCTCTCCTCTCACATCCGTTTGGTCTCCAGGAATCAAGCTCAGGCTACCAGGCTTGCATCTCACTGTCACCAAATTCCTTTCTCTTTGCACAGGGACAGAGGCTTGGGAGTGCTGTAACCGTGTCAAAAATAGCTTCTGGAGCCAGCGTAAGCCATGCTAAACTCTTTACTTGTCCCACTTCCGAAGCATTTGTCCCTCCACACAAACACGTATTTGCAGGAAGACGGAAGCATTATCTTAGGCTGATCCCCTGAGCTGTCCCGGTTCGCAAGATCCCTACCTCAAATTCAAATCCGATGTGGTCAATGGGGATGGTGTATTTCCTGGCATAATTCTGAGAAACTCCCGTCAAAAAGGACTGTGTAAAGTAGAATCCAGAGATCCAAAAGACCACAGGGGGGCCTTTAAGGATCCATTCCTATAGAACCATAGAAATCAAAACTGAGAATCTACAATGCATCAATAATAGGTTAAAACAAGGTAAGCATGGGATGAGAGAGATGACTCAGAGATTAAGAGCGCTTTGCATTGGACCAGAGTTTAGTTTCCAACACCCATGTCAGGCAACTCACAGCCATCTCTTGGGATCCAGTTCCATCTTCCAGCACCTGTATACACATACACATGTGCATAACAGACAAACAGCACATACATGTGCATAACAGACACACACACGCACAAGTATTAAATCTGTTTTCCCTTTTCTTTCTTCTTTCTTCTTTCTTTCTTTCTTTCTTTCTTTCTTTCTCTCTTTCTCTCTTTCTTTCTTTTTTTTTTCATCAAGACATTTCTCTGTGTAGTCCGGGCTATCCTAAACTCACTCTGTAGACCAGACTGACCTTGAACTCAGAGACCCACCTGCCTCTACCTCCCAAATATGGGAATTAAAGGCATGTGCCCCACTTCCTGGCAAAATTTTATGTGTATGGGGGTTTTGACTGCATGTATATCTGTGTCCCACACATATATGACTGGTGCTTCAGGAGACCAGAGAAGGTGTCATATTCCCTGGTACTGGAGTAACTGACAGTGTGAGCCACTATGTGGGGGCTAAGAATCAAATGTGGGTCCCCTGGGAGAGCAACTGGCGTTCCAAACCCCTGAACCATCTTTTAAGAATACATCTTAAAAGAACTAAGAGGAGCATGGAAATGGGCCTCACAAAAAATATTCTTTTTCTATTTTTTTTTTTTGCAAAGAGTCCTCTTGATTTAATGTACACTTTCTCTCTTCTGAAATGAAGGTACAAACAATGTGTTTCTGCTCTAAACGTGGGTCCAAAGCTGATCCTGGGAATTCAAGCAGGGCAATCCATGTCGCCTCTGCACTGAGCAACAGCGGCCATCCCCACAGTGGCCATGCAGTGAAGCTGGTCTTCGACGTTTCTCAGGACAAACATCTAGACTTATCCACCCCCACCCCTGCCAGTCTGGTCTTTTTTGTTTGTTGGTTTTTCTTTATTTTTCCCTTAGATTGAATTTAGACCTCACAGATGCTAAGCAAGTGTTCTACCATAGAGCTATAGCCCAGCCCCAATGTGTAAAAAAATCCAATGTTTATGTATCAGTTCAAAAAAGTTCATGCTACTAGACAGTTATAATAAGTATATCCATTGGCCAGTTGTGCCCATAGGCCTCCAGCTTGTGACTTTTTTTCCTAGTTTTTACTCCTACCTTTATAGATAATACCTCCAAGGAAGGACTTGGAAAAGTCTCTGCCTCCCCACTGACCCAGCTCTGGAAAGGCTGGTCCCAAATACCCAACCCAGGATGCTATACAGTTGCCAACCCTCCTCCCCAACTGCTACCTCAGAATGTCATCTCCACCTGACTGAGCACCCCAGGTAGCCAATTCCCCAGACTCCCAGGTACCTGGAAGAAGGCCAGACGGGCCAATAGGTCAGCCACGTAGCCCCCCAGTGGCTTCAGTGATGGGTAGGACTTGGCTGCCCACATGGCTGGCACTTTCCCCACAAGCATACTATTGAAGACATCCTCCAGCTCTGAGGACATTAGGACTTGCCCTTTGATGGCACGGCCAAGATCAATAAGGCTTCTGCGAACCACTTTGGTCAGCCTGCAAGGATAAAGGAGCAGGCTGAGCCCAGCTTTGTAGGGGTCCCTTCTGCTCAAGTGCACCAAATGTGCTCCTTTTATCCTGCTCCCCTTTCAAAGGTCAACGATACAGAGGAAAATGCCATCATCCGTAACATTGCCACCTAAAAATAACTTCAATGTACGCCTTTCTTGTTTTCTTTAGAAACACAAATCATGTTTTTAATGAAGTCATTCTGTATTACCTTTTTGGAATCTGTCTTTGGTTCTTAGCGCATTGTGTCTTGCCTCAGCCTCTCAGGTGCTGGAATTGCAGGCAGGTAGCACTACAACATAGTTCTAAGTTGTCCTGTTGCTGTTTCGTGTGTATGTGATGCATGCCCATGAGTGCCAATGTGCACGCGTGTGTAGAAGCTAGAGGTTGACTCTGGGTGTCTTCCCCCATCCCTCTCCACCTGATAATTTTGAGCCAGGGTCTCTCACCTGGAGCTCATTGATTGCTTAGACTGCCTGGTCATTGAGCACAGGAAGTCCCTGCTCCCCTGTGCTGGGATTACAGCTGTCCATCACCAGGCCTAGCTTCTGTGGTGCTGGGAATCCAAACACAGCCCTGCCTGCTGGCATAGAAAGCACTGAGCTATCTCCCCAGCCCCAAATAATCCTTTTTGTTTGTTTGTTTGTTTGTTTTTTCATTTGCTTTTTTTTTTTTTCTCGAGAAAGGATTTTCTGTAACCACCCTGGCTGTCCTAGAATTTGTAGACCAAGCTGGCTAAATTGTCCTTTTCAATGACTGTACAGCATTTTATTTTATTCAACTATTTCTCTACCATTGACATATTATCCCTAAGCTGGGCATGGGGGCACACACCTTTAAGTCATGAACTCAAGGCCAGCCTGGTCTACATAGTGATTTCCAGGCAACCAGGGCTACAAAGTGAGATACTGAAGAGAGGGAAGGTGGAGAGGGGGGGGAGAGGGAGAGAAGGACAGGGAGGGAGGGAAGAAGGAAAGAAAGAAAAGACTATTCGTAGGTAGTTGTCATTTACAAACAACATTGCCAGAAAAATCCATTTAAATCTGCTTTTGTGCGAATTTCTAATTACTCTCTTAGTAATAGGCTTTTGATAAAAGAGTACCTATGGTTTAGGACTTTTAATCCACATTGCCAAAGTTGTCCTTTATACAAACTATGAGGCGTATACCTGAGAAAGGGCAACTAAAGGGCAGCTTGCGAGTGGGCAAGAACACCTGCCTTTTTCTGACCCCTCCATTCTGAGACCTGGCTCAGCCCAGAGGAGTTCAGTTGAGTGTAAAAAAGAAACAAAAAGCAAAAACCTGCCACTGTGACTAGCTTGTCGAATCTCAACCCAGCGGGCAAGAGTATGAGCAAACGCTGAGTTTCATAGCAGGAGGGAGTCACGATTCAGATCGGATGCACGAGCTGCCTAAGATGCAAGAGACGAACTATTGCATGAGGGACTGCACCGCCGTCTATAGTACACCTGAAAGACGCAATTACTGCTTTCCTATTGTCCTGTTCTTGCAACTGTAACCTCTGCTAGGCTCAAGGTTTTAGTACCTAAGGAATACTTGCCCCAGAAGACACAAGTCACAGACCCATGAATCAGAAACTACATTGTTGCCTAACCATTTTGGACTTCCCCTGCCACTGGGCTGAATGCACAGAAATGGGGAATATGGAAGGATGCTAGAATCCTACTGAAACTGGGGGTTTGCTGTAGCCCTTGTCCTCTGCTGTGGGAACAGCCACTGATAGGGCCAGTGAAGATCCTGGCAGTCATTAAAGAGTGGCCCCCGTGGTCACTGAAACACAAAAGGGAAGGCACTAGAGCTGGTGTCTAGATCAATGAGGACTTAGCTCATCTCGCTGAGTCTTCTCATCTGTAAAGTAGTGGTTGAAATGAATAATGTCATATCATACTCATTGTGAATGGTTCTAATGAGAGCTCTGAAGAGTATTTGGAGCCATACCTGACATTAGAGGCTCATTCAAAAGAGCTATGATGACTTCTTCCGCTATTAGCTATGCTTGGTATCGATTTGAACTTGATAGAGTCAAGGGAATGACGGAGAGAGGAGCGGGAGTGATTTAATACATGGTCAACAATGCTGGGGTCACTCTGTTTTACAGCTCTCTCCTTGGGTAGGACAAACAGCTGTCCCTGCACAGCAATACCCAACCAAGTGTCCTTCTTAGTTACTACTGCACAGGCTCCCACTTTCAAGAGTCAAGCAAGATCATTGGGCCCACCTGTTGAATCTGATGAGCTCCTGCCTTAGGACGGTATTCATAGACTCCTTATAGACCACGGGGTACATCTTCATGACCTCTTCCAGGTTAAAGTCGCTAGGAAGCTTGGACAGTATATCCTGCGCTAGCTCTTCAACCACTTCCTTTAAGTACAGACAAGAGAGAGAGAATGAGAAGTAATGCCAGCAGACAGGGTACTTTATTTAGGGACATTTGATGCAAGCATTGGCCCTTCCTAACCTAAGGGCAGCATAGACCGCTGACCCCTTCAAGGTCACCCCTAGTAAGAATCCCCCACAGCTCCCATAGTTGGGAACTCTTTCTCAATACCAGAGGCACTTGGGAAGGCAGTAGGTCAAGCTTTACTGTTGAGCAAGACAAGCCTGTGGCACTGGGGTTAGCCAAGTAGGGAAGGGAACAATATGACAGAGCCTCATAGCTTCCCCACCCAGTGGGGCTGGTTTGCTGAAAAGAGGTTCTTCCCCTACCCCTGTATTCGGACACCAACCAGGCTGGTGACCATTCCAATTACCCCTTAGAGTAAATGAACCCAGTTAGCGATGTCAAACCTGGCACGTGTTGGATGAGGCAGCTCAGAAGGAGAGGCAGGGGAGGGGGAGCAGGGAGGAGATTGAGAGATTCATAGAGTCAGACAAGAGACACAGTTAGTTCTGAGTCTGGTTCTCCCATTGATTTTATGAAGGACGTGAAGCCGGCTGGTCACTCCTCTCAAGGTTCCCTGGAGAGAAGGTTTTGTTTTGTTTTGTTTTGTCACTTATACTCGGAGTATGATAGTGCTGGCCAGTGTATGCACTGGGATTGCTAGAAGAACTGTGGTTGTCTCCAGAGCCCAGAATAAACAATCGTCAATTACATGGTGGGAAAATTACTCTTTTCAAGTTTTGATGTCTTTCTCTTTCCATTCCTTTCGAACAGAAGGTCTCAGATGGGTGCTAATTTGATAGTTCTCTAACCCTCACGGATCCCTCCCTCCCTTTAGTCAGAAGCCACCAAGGCCTCGGCTCTAGGACTTCAGCTAGCAATATCACTCACGAAGAACCTACAACATAGTCTGTCTTCTTCTCTTCCTTCCTTTCTTCTGTCCCAATCACAACTTAATGGAAATTATATTAGGTCTCCACTTATGGTTTGACTTGCAGTTGTTAAAATAAATATTTCTAAGCAAAAGTACATTTAGTAATAGGGGGTATATGACATAGAAAAATTTGTGAACTTTTTTTTTTTAACAGAAATAACCAGAATTTTGGAAACTCCTTTTGTGTTCTGTATTTGAGTACCTGGCAGTAGGCCGAAGTGCCTTACCCCAGAGATCTATGCCAAGGCCTCTGTGTTGCTGCCTTTCTGCTCACCACCCACAGTCTCAAAGGCCTGCTAGATGGAAGCCTAGTTACCTGAGGGGACTTTCCACTCCCTCCCGACTGTCTTGGCAGGGTCAACAGCACTCCTTGGAAGAGTTGGTTGGTTTCCTGGTTGTCCTTGGTGATGTCAGCATTCTCATGGAGCCCGAAGACTTCCGGGTGTGCTGTGATGGGGAGGGTCCTGAGGTACTCAATGTAGGACTGGAAAGGAAATCTTCAGTTGGTATCAGGGTAGGGCCCCTGGGGTCCCGCAGGTGACGCAGCATGGCTAAGCCCATCTCAAAAAGAAACCACATTATTTCAGTGGTATCTGCCTTCACTTCCCAGCCAGGACGGCTGAGCAAACCCCGGGCTATTCCTCCTACAGTGTCCTGGAGAGTCTCAGAGCAGGCAGGCTTGACGTTCTCCTCCCACCTTTGGCCTTCTCTCTGTTCCTAAGTAGCTGACTTTACAGTTACATAGATCTGAGTTTGGATCCTAGTTCACCTACAACCCCAAGCCCATTGTCTCTAAGTGGGGAGACGGACAAGCTCATAAAGAAGGCTCAGAGCAGGGAGAGTAAGGTCTTTTGCGTCCTCCCTCCACAGTTCCTGTTTCCACATCTCCTCTTCTTTCCTTATCTAGTTGTTCTGTCCTTCCTCTTTAGCCATTGGTTTTTAAAGACAGGGTCTTCAGATGTGGCCCAAATTGGCCTCCTATCTAGAATCCTGCTTTAGCGTACTGAGGGCTAGGATTATGGCTCTGCGCCACCATGCCTGCCCAGCTTTTCTGTTGTCACCTTTTGGGGGGCACTGCTTTATCTCATTTTATTTTCTTCTTTTTGTTAGCATACTATTCTTTCACTTATTTGGAAATCTCACATAAACACCCCAGTCACCCTCACCTCCCATTCCTCCCAGCCCCTCCCATCCTTTTGGCCTCCCCCCAAAAAATAGATTTTAAAAAAGTTCAGTTTGTATTGTCCACATAATCACTGGAACGTGGTCAAGTTCTCAGTGGTCAGCCCCCCCAAAGAAAAGTGAGTCCCTCCTCACCCACACCTCTACCAGTAACCATCAGATGTGGAGAGCTACACCCCAGCATCCCTAGCCCAGTTTTCAAGAGTTCTCCTTGATGGCTTCCTGTCTAGACTGCTACCCTTTCTTGGGGGTGAGGTGGGGGCAGGGGTTGCCACAGAAGCCTTCCATATCTCTCCTCAACTGCTGTTGTTACCTTTGAATCCTTATTTGATCTGCATTTATCAACATGTTCACTACTAAGCCTTTACCTTCGTGTGTGTGTGTGTGTGTACATGTGCACGTTTGTATGTGAGTACAGGCATGTATGTGCCATGGAGTGCATGTGGAGGTCAGATGACAACCTTGGGTGTTGGTCCTCATCTTCCACCTTCCTTGAGTCAGAGTCTCTTGTTCTAATCACTGTCCATCAGGCTAGCTAGCCCACAGGCTTCCAGGGATCTTCCTGTCTCTGCCTCCATCCTCCCTATGTGTGCTAGGACTGTAGCGTATGTAGATTCTGGATGATCCAAACTCTGATCCTTACACTTGTGTGGCAATCTTTTTATCCACGAGTATCTCCCAGTCCCCACAGGCCTTCAACTTAACTGTCCCCCCCCCCACTATTCCAGATAGAATCCATATCTTAAAGACCCTATCTGGCCGGGCAGTGGTGGCGCACGCCTTTAATCCCAGCACTTGGGAGGCAGAGGCAGGCGGATCTCTGTGAGTTTGAGGCCAGCCTGGTCTAGAAGAGCTAGTTCCAGGACAGGAACCAAAAGCTACAGAGAAACCTTGTCTAAAAAATAAAAATAATAAAAAAAAGACCTATCTACCCCAAATACCCAACATTCATTAAACAACATTATCTCTCTTGAGGGCTCCATGGAATAGTAGGAACAGATTATGGACCTAAATAAAGAAGCCCAAGGCTGAATAGCTGGGCTTTCCATGGACATTCTGTAGGCTCTAGCTATAGTCTGAGAGCAAAGATCCTTTACCTGGTAGGTGCCGTGGGGAGGGATGTAGTATGTGTCTCCAGGAGCAATGTAGTAGTGATCCGTTTGAATTTCCTTACAGTAGAATGTGGACAGGAGGGACAGCAGGAGACGCCTGTCTTTGTCATCAGTCACTCTGCCCCCATAGTTACATTCCCCTGGGGACAACATCAGCAGAAGGAGCTGAGCACAGGGATGGCTGTCATGAACTTACACATTAGCTTTGAGCAGCGGTTTCTTTTAGCCAAGCATCCCTCTTTTAGCACAGGTGGTCCAAGGACACAGGGTTGCTTACACCATACCCAGCATGGCTGGAAAGGTCTTTTGTGTTTTATAGTGGTTATCAAAAATAATACACATTCCCCATATCGAGGATTAGGAAAGAGAGTCTAGATGGAGGAAACTGATATAATTATCAAACATTTTACCAAAGGTAATTATTCATGTTAAAGAATCTTCCAGACAATTCCCCCTGAGTGTTTACATATGTATATATATATATATATATATATATATATATATGAAATACGATTTAAGCCGAAGGCTCTGGAATGAAATAGTCAAGAGTTCTAATTCCATCTTGACACTTAGCTTTTTCTTAGGTCAGAAGCAATGGGAACTGGAGGGCCCAGTTTATACAGCTGTGGATAAGAAGAGGTGGTCCTTACACATACATACTTCAGAAAGACATTGTCTTCTTCACATACTCTTTTGACGTCTGACTTTCTCAACTCTAAGCCACCTCCTCATCATCAGTCTTTGAGACTTGGATTTATGTACTCAGATTTATACATATGGAACTATATCATTCACCAGGGATGGTGGCACAGTCCTTTGATACCAGAATTTGGGAGACAGAAGCAGGTGGATCTCTAAGTTCAAGGCCAGCCTGGTCTACATTATGAATTCCAGGACAGTCAGCATTACACAGAGAGATTGTGTGTCACACACACACACACACACACACACACACACGTACAAGTGTACCCAGAAAGGTGGGCTCATTCCAAGCTCATCCATTTCAGGAAAGGAAAATTAGAATGAAGTTAAAGGGGAACGTAAGCAGCCTAAGTTGGAAGAGCCACAGACAGGTAGTTAAAGGAAACTCGTACTGAGTAAGGTGAGCCCTACAAGAGCATCTTCGCTGTGAGCCAGGCCCTTTGGACTGCTTCAGCTCTTTATGAACATCCCCAGACCTTCAGCAAAGTTCATTTGGAACACACTGCAGGTGGTTCCAACCATAAGTAGGTCTAGGGAGGGAGAGTCTGGGATAAACATTCTGGGGGAGCTGAGTGAGGCCTGACTCTACAGACAGCAGAGGTCACCAGGTCATTAGCAACATCTGCTCCTAGCCTTCTGCTGGGAAACAGCATACATTCCCTCCATTGAGGATGTGTTCCTTCCATGGAGGAGACAACCCTGCCTGATTACCATTGGTTTCCCAGTGCTTACCTGTGAGCGCTCGAGCCCTCTACAGAACTGTGGAAGAGCAGCCCCTATTCAGCCCTCTTTCTTTTACATGGGCACGTATGTGCACATATGTGTGGAGGTCAGAGGTCAGCCTCAGGTATCATGCCTGCTCAGGCACTGCCCACCTTCTCACTGGCCTGGTATTTGCCATTTACACCAGGCTGCTGGCTAGCAAACTCTAGCCATCTGTCTGTCTCTGCCTCTCTGGCACTGGGATCCCAAGCACATACCAAAGTGCCAAACTTTTTATGTATGAAACAAACACTTGATGGACCAAGCTATCTCTTCAGCCCATGCGTGTTTCTGTTAGCACACTTAACACCGCATTGTCATTTGTTTGTTTACATTTTCTGTCATCTCAGACTAAGCCACCTGGCCGTGGAAGCCTGTATCTTAATTCTGGCTTTGTTTTTTTTTTTTTTTTTTTTTTTTTTTTTTTTTGTGTCCCACATGACAAGAGGCCTTAGCAGGCAGAAGATCGGTATTTTTTGAATGAACGAGGGAGGAGTGACTGATGGAGGGTAGGATCTGAAGAGCAAGAGCGTGGAAAATGGTGCCAGAAGATAAGGGCAGCAAAGCTCTGTCCGTAAATACCTGTCAGGTAGGTCAGCGCTTCAAAGGGCACCTCCTTGTAATCATTGAGAAACATCTGGATCTGCCGCATGCTAATCCTCAGGTCAGATTCATTGAATTCATAGGGGATATTCCAACCTGCGAGAGGCAGAGAAGAATTACAGACTTCGGCGCTGAGAGCTCTTAATTTCCACTCAGAAACTGAGCAGGAAAGGTAAGCATCACTACGGATCAAGGGCCTCTTTCAGCCCTGAGTATTTAGCACCTAGCTGACTATTTGCCTTGATTTATTAGCAACACGGCAGCCATTCTGCCTGAGAAAGCATCCATTCTAGAATCGGCTTCCTTATGGGTCTCCCCGTTCGTGAAGGAAGATGTTAATGTCCTGGAGTCTATGGGACAGGATTTATTCAGCCTGCCTGGAAGACTGGGAGAGCACGGGGCTCCAAGACCAACATGGACAGCACAGCTGAGCAGGAGCGATGGCTGGGGGGCCAGTGGAGCTGCTCTGGAGGCTTCTTCCCGCACTTCTGGAAGAGCTGTAGGGCCAGTCTTCCAGAAAGTGATACTCAACTTGTGGGTTGATGATTTCACAGGGTATTTTTTTTTAATTTTTATTTCATGTTTGTGAGTGTTTTGCCTGCATGTATGTCTGTGCACCGTGTATGTGCCTGGTGCCTGCAGAGGTCAGAATTCTAGAGGCATTGAATCACCTGGAACTGGAGTTACAGATTTGTAATCCATTGTGAGGGCGATAGGAACCAATGCTGGGTTCTGTGCAAGAGGAACAAATGCTATCAAACACTGAACCGTTTCTTCAGCCCCTTGCAAAAAAAATGTAATTCCCTCTGAAACAATCATATTCAAATTAAGAACGCAACTTAATAAAACTCATATGCTGAGAAAAGCACAATGGGATAGTTGGCTTGGTGACAAATTGCTGCATAGATTTCTGAAGTTCTGATGTGAGGAGGAGGATGGGGTGGGAGCGGAGAATATGGGTGGGAGGGGGAGGATGGAGTGTGATGGAGGTGGGTCTTATATCTTATCTGTTGCTTTCATTGGTTAATAATAAAGAAACTGCCTCGGCCCTCATAGGACAGAAAATTAGGTAGGTGGAGTAAACAGAAGAGAATGCTGGGAAAAAGAAGCTTAGTCGAGGAGTCGCCATGGTTCTCCCACTCCAGACAGATGCAGGTTAAGATCCTCCCTGGTAAGCCACCTCGTGGGCTACACAGAATATTAGAAATGGGTTAGAACAATATGTAAGAGCTAGCCAATAAGAGGCTACAGATAACGGGCCAGGCAGTATTTAAAAAAATACAGTTTCCGTGTAATTATTTTGGGGCATAACCTAGCCATGCGGGCGGCCGGGTGCCGGGGACGCAGCCCCGCCGCTCCTACTTCAACAGGAGTGGGGGGAGGAGGATGGGGTGGGAGGGGAGAATACGGGTGGGAGGGGGAGGATGAGGTAGGAAGGAGAGGGCAGGGTAGGAAGGAGAGAGGTAGAAGAGGGAGGATAGAGGTTGGAGGGGGAGGGGGATGTGGGTAGGAAGGGGAGGACAGGGTAGGAGGGGAGAGATGGAAGAGGGAGGATAGAGGTTGGAGGGGGAGGGGGATGTGGGTAGGAAGGGGAGGATAGGTAGGAGGAGATATGCGTGAAAGGCAGGCCTGGGGCTGTCCCCTCTCTTCCACTCTCAATGGGCAGTCACAGGGCTGTGGGGCTACCTGGGTTGGAGGAGGGCGATCACCCAGAGGATCCAGAGGAGCGGGTGGGGCAGGCAGTGGGGGAAGGAGATGAACAAGAACAAAGCATGAGGTTTGGGTATGGAGATGCCATAACGAGACCCATTAATTACTGTGTATACTAACTTCAGAAATTAGTTCTTTAAAAAAGAAGGAAAGGAATAACCAGAAAGAACCATGCAGAGGGCAATTTCCCTCTGGATTGACCTAAAGAACTGTTAGGAGACCCCACAGAGGGTCCTTCCAAAGGAACAAGGTCATCGGTGAGGCAGGTCATCCACCATGGAAGACAAAAAGACAGCAGTTGGATAGTTTAACTAGCAAGCTTATTTAGTTACTCACTGGTTAATTTCCATTGGTAAATAAATGCATTACAGTCTTTTAAATACAGGCAAGTGCCCAGGTGTATTCCTGATTTCATAACTATGCACATGTAGGCAATTAACTCAAATGCTGTAGGTTCCTTGGTGACAACTCTCCAGAGCATGGTTATTATGCCTAAAATAAATATGTCCCGTTCATTATCTGCTTCACTCTTTGGAGGTTCCCTAATTTTGAAATATCATTTTTGTGTGTGTTTGTGTGTGTGCACACATATATAGAGGCAAGAGATCAACCCTGGACATTACTCCTCAGATGCCATCCACTTTATTTATTTTGAGATAGGGTTCTTACTGGAACCTGGGGCTCCCTCAGCCAGGAGGGCTGTGTGTCCTGCAAGCCCAGCACACACAGTCCACCTCCGCAGCACTGAGACTACAGATGCATGCCCCCATGCCGGCTGTTTATGTAGCCGCTGGGACCGAACTCAGGTCCTTGCTCCCATCCCCCAGTATCACTCTTTACTTTTTTGCATTGACTTGGTTATGAGGTTCCCAGATTTAGAGAGGAAAAAAAAGGGGTATTATATGAAAATTTAATCCCAGACAAACAACAATTCATACTTAGCATAAATATTTGCTTGGTCATTCCTAGAGCATGGGAATTATCTTTCTGGCCACACCATCTCAGTGCAAAACCTGTAGATTTCACCTGTGTTCTATCTCCAGGTCACCTGGACATGTGGTCATGTCTCACCTAGGGCTCCATAGTTCCTCCTCTCTTGGACAATAGCGTGGAAAAAGCAAAGTCCAAACAATAGTTTCTGCCACATCACCGGCTTTGTGCAGCTTTGAAAGAACACGGGGTCTGAGACCGGGTCATTGAGGTAGGAGCGGAGAAGGTTGGCCCTGAGCCCTTTTGGGGGCTCGTTGGTCATTTTGATTCCATTCTGAAGAATGCTGACGGGAAACTTCTCCGATGGATAACTCGTGAGCCAGAGTCTGGAACGACAGAAGACCCGGTTGCTCAGAGTAATGCCATAAGTTACACTGATAAATAGTGGCAAAAATAACAGCTACCATTATTAACCATTATCATAAGTGACAGAATGAAAAATATTTTAGACTTGGTGGGCTTACATAAAGCCTGCCCAAATAACCGAGACACAGATAACATAGGAATATTTATGAATGTTTTTCAATAAAACTTGGTGTATGGACAAGATTTGATTTTCATATCATTTTCATGTGTCATGAAATATCATTTTTCTAGGTTCTTTTTCTGATATTAGAAAAATTAGAGGGCAAGCCATACCAGAAATGCAGCCGGCTGGATTTAGCTCACAAGCCAATCTCATTCCCTGGTCTGGAATAAGACAAACCTGCCTGATTTGAAAGTGAGTGTCAAGCCTGTCTGGTTCCATCTATGAATGCTCTTTCCATTTGACGAGAGCGCCATGAAGTCCAGAAATACAGATCAGAGGAGCAGGCAGCCATGCCAGACAACAAGTGGTATTTTCAGCAACAATAATTGTGTAAGAAACAGTCTTGCTACATCTCATCTGGCGATTGAGCATGGGCCCCAGGGCCCAGGCATAGGAGTGACTTGCCTAATGTGCAGGTAGCATGCTCTGGGCAGCTGTCTGAGAGTGGAGGCTCACAGGCCAGTGTGATTGGTGGAGGAGCTGGTTCTGTGACAGGACACTGGGTCTGGGTCTGAGCTATGGGCCCTGAGGGCCTCAGTGCAGAAGCAGGTGTCCGTGCCAGGAGGAGGTGGTGGGCATTCTAAGAGGTGACCCTGAGCCTGGATTGGCCCCGTGTCTTCTGTCCAGTTTCTGTGGTCCTGGGTTGGGTCCTACACTCCCACAGGAAGCACTCTGCTCTCTACGTGGGTTGGGCAACAGGGGCACATGCAGAAAGTCTGCTGGCGTGAGGCAGAGAAAGCCAATGACATTGCAAACATGACTGAAAACAGTTCACACCAAGTGTAAAACTCTGCCTCGAGGCCTGTGCCAATTCTTCTACCCTTGAATCCATAGACAATCCCAGCTGAGTCACTACCTACAGTTTTGTGTCTCTGTGCCGAGCCCATCACTGAGGACACGTCTTCTTGGGGATCCCATCACTAAGCCTGATTGGCCCTCTGTATATAACAGATATTCTCAATCTGTGGGTCTCAACCCCTCTGAGGGTCACAAATCAGATATATCAGATACCCTGCGTATCAAATATTTACATTATGATTCCTAACAGTAACAAAATTACAGTTATGAAGCAGCAATGACATATTTTTATGGTTGGGGGGTCACCACAACATGAGGAACTGTATTAAAGGGCCACAGCATTAGGGAGGTTGAGAAGCACTGGTGTATGAACTTGTCAGGACACCTGGTTATCTGTCTGCTGCTGGTCACAGAGTACTGTGTGAGGGACTCTCTGCCAGTGAGTCTGGGGCTACGCACAGCATGTGGGACCTCCAGGTGATCACTGGCCAGATGCCAGGTGTCCCTCTTCTGGCTACCCAGACCATTCTTCCTCTGCAGCGGTCCTGTGAGGAACATCATAGGAATTCCTGCCTTTATATATAAAACCATCTCTTCTACTGAACAACGTTGACTGCAAGGCTCTCACATGTTGGTGCCTGGATCACATGGTCCCCCCACTGCCCCGAAAGTGAGTCTACACAGTTCTCTCAACAGTGATGGTTGGACTCATTCTGGCCTCTCCTTTCAGCCTCCAAATATCATGCTGCTCCCCCATTCTGTGGGATTGCTGGAGTCTCCCAGGGATTACCTGCTAGGTCTCAACTCTAATGGGTGATTGACGTCTGTGTCACACAGCTCAAGAGTTTTGTCCTGGTCTGAAGAGTTCCAAGTTAAGCATTCTAGGGAGAACTGGTTGGAGTGAAAACATGTTCTCGCCATCTGCAGGAGCCCAGGGGGCTATGGGGTGGTTCTCTGTGACCTTTTCACTGCTCCCGCCCCTGTAACTGTTGTTGGAGGGGGAGAGGCCAGATGGCTGGAGCTTGCTCAGAACTTCTCAATGAAGCAGGGAATTCTCTGGTGACTGTGGTCTCCCCTCCCTGCAAACTGGAAGTACTCCTGTGGAAGACATCTGCCCTCCTTTAACTCCTGACGGCCCGTGATTTCAAACACAGGGATCCCAGCTGAGCCCCATAGAGGGTTGGGGTCTTCAGGGTACATCCTACCCAACAGGGGAAATTCCTTTGGAGGGTACCATGTCATATAATTCTTTTTTGTTTGTTTTGGGACAGGGTCTCGCTATGTAGTTCTGGCTGGTGTGGAATTCACACCAGGTGATTCTTGGCTGCAACACCCCCACGGCCTGCCCAGTGGCCTTTGCCTTGCAGCTTCCATGGCCCAGGCATTTCATGGGCTCCCCTGGTAGAGCAGCTGCAGGTGAACATGTGTAGAACAGAGGTGGGCGTGAGTCTTGTGTTCCAGGCAGAGCAGAGGACAGGCCTTTCCTGGGGACTTGACAAGGCTATGTGGTCACCTTCCTTCTGGACACACACATCTGGCTTGCTGTCTTTGAAACACTTGGCTTGGTCTGGCCTGGAACCTACCAGGGAGCAGCAGGTTGGCTCTAGAGTAGGGTATGCTAAGGCCTCTTAAGCACCTTGGATCCCCCTTTGTCTCCCGCCTTGGTTTGAATTTTCCTATCCCTAGGATCCAGGCCCCTTGATGGCTGTAAAGTCCCAAGAGGAAATTCAGAATTAAGTAGAAGGAAAAAAGGTGGCTCTTCTATCCCTGGTCCAGGCCCTGTCCTGGCACAGCCCAGTCTGACCTGAACATCTTGTGATGATGGACATCCCTGAACAAAAGCATTTTTAACATCTGAAGTCACGCTCTGTTTTGATCTGTTTAGGTTTCTGTACCAAAACAAACACCAGTGGCACGTAATAACAAATGTTACTAAATCCTACTAAAATAAAGAAATAAAACCCCAGAACCTTTATGACAGTCAGTCTACCTGCATAGACACGACTGCATCAAGTTCTCTAGCCACTTCCTGCCCCATATCTCCCACAGTCACAGGCTAACTTCACTTTCAGAAATGCTGTTCCTTCTGACTGGAATGTCCTTGGAGAAGTCTTATCCATGTTACAAAATCCCATCAGTCATCCCTTTCCCCTTTTTACAGCCAGCTGCCAGAATGCAGCTGTCTTGTGCTTGAGCTGGGTCCCAGAGCCTTGCCCAGATGGGGCGGCCTCTCACCTGAATTTCGAGTTGGTGTTTTCAGGGATGATAACCTCCTCACAGATCTTCTCCAGTGCAGGCATCCAACTTGTCGCCAAGTGGCAGTTCTGAAGGACCACCCAGGTCCCGTCTTGGATGGCTTTGTGGATCATTTTGGAAGCAATAGGGCCTTGGCCTTGGCCAAGGGAGATGGTCTGTGTTTTGGTACCTCCCATGCCAACATCATCTGCAAACTTCAGCAGACCTGAGACCAGGAAGAAAAATGATTTTGAAAGAAGAGATGGATAAGAGTAATAAATAGTTATGATTTGGGGTATAGAAATAAACTCATTAGCCTCTGTTAATTGCTCTATCATATCTCTCTTGGTGGAACTTGAGATATCTGGGAGGCTTGCGAATGGAGCAGCAACTGGCTCCTGTTTGTCATTTTTTCTAAACACACGGACTATGTATTATTCTCATTATTCAGTGTTTCCTGTTAATGTAGTCCAGGCTAACTCTAACCACTAATCCTTCTCCCTTGGCCTCCTAAGTGCTGAGATGACAAATATGCCCCATGATGCCTGGCTCTGGCTTTGTGCCCTTAAGGGACAGGAAGCTGGAACTAAGACTTACATATAAAGGTAAGATCCTCTATGGGCTGTGACTTCAGGCTAAAAAGGTCAAAAATCATGGATGCTATTGAACCAAAGCTGGAGTGGAAAAGCCAATAGATCTTCAGTGAGAATCAGAACACCAGGCTCATCTCACGTGGGGATGAGGGACATGAATTCATAGGAGTCTCTAGTTGGGGAGTTCCTAGCTGAGAATTTTCACATAAATTAAATCCCTGGAGCACCAGGATCTGCATGTGCAAACTTGTTCTATTTACGGTGGGGGAGACAATACATTTAAAAAAACAAAACAAAACAAAACAAAAAAAAACAAAAAACAAAACCATTTTTTAAATTGATTCTTTGGAAGGTTCACATCATGCACTCCAATCCTGTTCACCTCCCAGTCCCTCCATCCCCACCCCTCACCCCTGCAGTATGACCCCCCAATTTAATTTAAAAAAGATCAAAACAAAAAAAAAAAACTCCACCTCCCTCCTCCATCTTTCCAGCCCCTCTTCATTCATCCTAGTGGCATGGGGTGCTGCAGTGTGTCACACAGTGTACCCCTTTGTCCAGTCGGCCCCACCCACAAAATGTTCATTGCAATAGTCACTGGTGTGGTTCAAGGCCTCCAGCACACCATTGTCGCTGGGCCCTCACTGAAACTCCTCTCAGACATCCAGTTGCAGCCCTGAGTCGTGGTGATGCTGTGGTTATTGTTCCACAGACCAGTCCCTTCACACACTCCAGCAGGGCACAGATTGGGCAGACGTTAGGGTGGGCCAACCCAAGGCCCAGGATGTGGGGCTGGGTGGTGGCTGAGCTGGTTGGTCTGAACCACTGGGACCACCCCTTAGACAAGGATCAGAGCCATCTCTCCTAGGCCCACACCATAGGATAGTTCTCCCACACCTGTGGTGAAAGGTGGGGCCACCTCTTTTGGGGACACTCTTAAAACTCAATGAGGATTCCACAAAGTGACATAAATTTGGTTATGGATAATTTACTATAAAAGTATAAGCCACACTACGAAGTCTATCGTCTATCATAATAAGGGATAGTCAAAACACAGAACAACCAGAATTAATGCTCCAAGGGTTAGCTATGGCCTCTGAAGTGGGCCAGTGGTGCTCCCTTGACTCATAAACCGAAGTGCCAACCTCAGTTTCTCACAGTGTGACTCTGACTGGAGGTAGGTCTTGCTAGAGGCGACTAGGTTAAAACAATATCTTTAATTATTAATCCAATATGACTGACCGATGTCCTTCTAAGAAGTGTATGAGAGCAGAGGGGAGGAGGCATGGATGCACAGAGGGAAAACCATGTGAACACAGAGGATGGGCATCATAAGCCAAAGGGAGCTAAGAATTGCTACGCATGACTGCAGCTCCAATAGTCTGAAGGCTGAGGCAGAAGTTTCCCAGATCTAGGGCTAGTCTGGGCTACATAGTGAGTGCTAAGGCAGCCTGGGCTGGAAATACCCTACCTTAAAAATCAATAAGCAGAGGCCTGGAGAGAATGTTTCAGCAATTAAGAGCACTGACTGCTCTTCTAGAGGATCCAGGTTCAATTCCCAGCAGCCACATGGCAGCTCACAACTATCTGTAACTCTAGTTCCAGGGAATCCCATGTCCTTTCTTTTAGCCTTCTCAGGCATAGGCACTGCACACATGTGGTACACAGCCATGCATGCTGACAAACATCCACACACATAAAATAAATATTAAAAAGCAAATAGATACCATCTTAAATAAATTACACTACTTTAAAATAAAAGCAGACACTGGGCATGGTGCGCACGCCCTTAATCCTAGCACTCAGGAGAAGGCAGAGGCAGGTGGATCTCGGAGGCCAGCCTGGTCTACAAAGAGAGTTCCTGGACAACCAGTCCTATTACTCAGAGAAAAACAAAAATAAATAACAAACAAAACATTTTATAAGAAAATTAATGAGCCAAAGAGAGAAGCCTGGAAAGAAATCACCCCAAACGCCTTGGTCTCGGACTTGGGGCCTCCATAACTGTAAGAAACTAGGTTTGTTGTTAAGCCATCAGTTCATTGTACTTTTGTTACCCAGCCTTAGAGAGCAAGTAGTGTTAGGAAACTCCCATGGAAGAAATACATCTGAAAATAACAAAGATGGCATATTAACCAGAATGAAATTCAGAATTCTATTTTAAATAATGTACAAATTTGGAACAAAACAAATGGAACTATCAGGCTGGGCACGGTGGTGCACACCTTTAATCCCAGTTCTGGGAAGGCAGAGGTAGGCAGATCTCTGTGTTAGAGGATAGCCTAGTCAACATACTGAATTCCAGGTCGGTCAAACAACCAAACAAACAAATATACAAATCCCAAACCAATCTGTAGGGATAAGTCCCACCCCTTAGGGGGTGTGTTCGCCTCAGGCTAAAGTTCTCCTATAAAATTGGTGAGCATGCTCCCAGCGTCCTCTTCTGCTTTCCTGGTCTCCGCGGGAACAGTGGTTCTGTAAGTCTATTCCTCCATTAAAGCTGTCTATATTTTGACAATCTGTCTGCATTCGCTTACGCCGTTACAT
>NW_026067926.1:5399658-5522860 GCF_014885135.2 Alexandromys fortis | reverse complement strand
GCTCTCTGAGGCACACGCGATGAAGATGGATGTAGGCTAGAATCTTCCCGGTAAGCGCACCTTGGAGTGCTTACACACATCATTAGAAATGGGCTAGTCCAGGTGCGAGAATTGGCCTGTAAGGGCTAGAGTTCATGGGCCAAGCAGTTCTTTAAATGAATACAGTTTGTGTGTTGTTATTTCGGGCATAAGCTAGCAGGCGGCTGGGGTGTTGGGGATGCAGCCCCGCCGCTCCTTATTTCAACACCAATCAAACAAACAAAAATCAAATAGAACTTTTAGAAATAGAAAGTATAGTCATTTTGAGAGAAAGCTTTGATTGACAGAGTGGACTGGGATAAGACACAAATAGCCACAGTCCATTTTCAGCATAGGAGCTCAGCACTGAGCCACTGATAAGCAGAAGGTTCTAGGCCCGTGGCACTTGTCTAGTCACAGCTGGCACCTGCCTGCCTGGGTGCATTTTAGTTTATGTTAGGGTGGAAAAATCACAGAGCATCTGCAAGATGACTGAACTGATGTATCGGGAAAGAGAAGGGCGCATTTCGAGCCCCAGAAGGATAGGAACTTGAGGCGGTACCAATACTAGATAAGTGGGGGAAACCAAGCCTCCCTGAAGTACTCAATGAGGAATTGAGGGGTCAGGGAAATGTGAGGAATAGAAAAGCCCACCACTTTTTTTCCCATTTTGTTCAGGCTGATGCTTGGCTTCTCCAGAAACAAAAGTAAATATTTTTATTTTGCTACCCTGAACCTCCAGTACCTATATTATAAAGCATTGTTTCTTGCACCAGGTACAACCTACGAAAGGAATGGACAGTAAGGTGTATAAGCAGTGGTTCTCAGGAGTCATGAGCACTGATGACACTCAGACTGACGGTCTCCCTGCATACCACTGCCTGCTGAAAGATATGGGGTTCCTTCAGGAATGGATCCTCAAGCCAGGTGTGGTGGTGCATGCATGCAATCCCAGCACCGGGACAGCTGAGGCAGAATAAGCATTCAGTCTGGGCTGTAGAGTAAGCTTGAGGTCACCCTGGGCCAGAGACTCCATCTAAAATAAAATGCTTCCAGGTCCAAGACTGAAAATATTCCAGATGTGTCTAGAATGGGTGGGAGTTCCAGAAGGCAAGGGGGATCAAGATCTGTTTGCCTTATGGGAAAAGTAGGCAGGCATGGAGGAACTCCCAGAAGCCATAGAGAGAATCTGAGCATCAGACAGAACAGAATAACTTAGAAAAAGAACCATTGCGTTAGTGGAGGTGAACACCACCGCCTCTGAGATACCCAGTTACACTCTAGATATTCACAATGGCACCGAAAAGACCCCACAATTCTTCCTAACCCACTGTTCTCTTTGGAGGCTGGCAGGGGGCCAACTCAATATCCAGACTGCTGGTAAAAGAACAAAAGGATTGGAGCATCTGTTTTGCTTGCCACGTATGAGCCACATTCAGAGTAAACCAAAGAGCTGACAGAGGGGAATCCTTCTCGAAAGAAGAGTCTCAGCTAATGAAGGCTGAGGGAAGGAAAGAACGAAAACATGCCTAATGCAACAGTGAATGCTGGGAATGCTTCTTAAAGCTGCTGAAGTCTTTAAAGTCAGTGGTTCCCACCATGGAATTACTCAAAAGCTTTATAAAACAGGATGCCTAGATTTCACCCTAAATAGGTTCACCTAATTAGCCGAGCTCACACCAAGATTTTTCATCACGTTCTCCATGTAACTCAAGGGCAACCAAAATTGAGAGCCATTCCATGAGATGAAAGGATGAAGGAAACTTTATAAGGGGAGAGGTGGAGGTTTGGAGAGCTGGCTTCTCTGGTCATGCCTGGCCCACAGATAGCTCATATGATCATTCCTGGCCCTCCAACAGTACATACATAAATATGATGCACAGAGGTGTTTTGCCTGCATGTATGTATATGTTCCACATGTGTGCCTCATATCTAAAGACTTCAGAAGAAGACATCAGATCCCCAGAACTGAAGTATGGGTGGCTATGAGCCACTTCGTCAGTGCTGAGAACCAAACCCATGTCCTCTGTAAGAACAGTAAATGCTCTTAACTGTTGAGCCATCATCACTCTACCCCCAATACCAACAACAGCAGGCACTAAGCCTGCCCTCTACTTGCAGAACATCACCCACCAGCCTCACCCAGCACCGCTATCATCATCAGACCTTAGACCTTTGCCTTATTTCTCTGCTTCGTTCTCTTGGCTTTACTAGTTCTCTTTCTAACAGTTGACACATAACAATTGAATTAGTTGGAGTCATCCTATAATGGATTTATATGCTAGCCTGCTGGACACCACAGGCTAACAAATAAATAGTACCAGGAATAGATTACTTCTTTTGGAGCTATTGGCCAGATCCATGGACCCCCAGACACCGAAGGCTGCCAATGCAATTGGTTATCCTCCAATTGACATCAAGACCCTAGTGCTCAAACCACCACATGCTTGAGTTATAGATCATGGAAAAAAGCAAGCTAGTACTTACCTGGAAGCTTCTTTCCTACTGGCTACCTTCAATAGTGCTGGAAGGTACTATCTGTAATACCTGAGGTGGTGGTAGTGGTTAGTAATAATAATCTTAGCCAACTGTGAATCTTGCAAGCTTCAATAAAGCCTGGCCGGACAAGGCAAGCCCACTGGTTCAACAGTGACAAAACATCATGGGAGTAACCAATCACTTTTTAAAAACCAGATTTGAGTTCCACTCCACAAATGAAACCTATGCCTTGCATCATACCTGATGGCTATGAAAAGATCATGGGTCCTAAGGGACAACCTAACATTATTTTTCTGAACAGACATAGTATTAAACTGACTCTTAATGACTTATCATTACACCCATAGATTAGTACATCTCTCAACTCTCATCAAAGAAGCTTCCTTCTGAAGTAGGTGGTGATTGAAACAGAGACAACTAGTCAAGGAGCAGAGAATAAAAGACTGTAGAATACTCACCCCTAAATGGAGCATCTACATCATATCTTCTCCATTTAAGGGTCAGGACCATTTTGGAAGCGGGGTCAGAAAAATTGTAAGAGCGAGAGGTGGTAGATGACCACAAGGGAATTGTCCTTTCTAGACATAGCAGGGCAGAGGCATACACGAGCTCCCAACAGTTGTAATGGCTCATGCAAGAACTCTGCAAGCTCAAACCAGATCAAATCTCAGCATGGAGAGTGGAGGTAGGTGTGCAGTCTCATCCGCAATGGAGGAGCTACTGGCAACTTAGAGTGTCTGGGAGAGAAAGAGTCAGTTTTCTCTAAGAGTGTAGCTGGTGGTAGTCAATCACTCTTCAGTGGAAGGCCACACCCAAGAGTATATGGGGAGCCAAGTTAAACTTGTTTTTTTTTTTTTTTTATAAAAGAAAGAGGACACAGAGATGGTGGGTAGGATCCAAGAGGAGTGGAGATGATCAGGACACATTGTATAAAGTTCTCAAAAAAAAAAAAAAATAAAAAAGAAAGAAAGAGAAAGAAGAAAAGAAAACCAGACTTAGGTGATGAAGACAAAGATGCTAGAAAGGGGTTGTGTTGTTCCTGACATGTTTGGTCCACACAGGAACCTGGAACCACTTCACTTCAACTCCCTCCTGTGTATTCCTCCCGGGCTTGGGGGTGCTAAGTTTTTCCTTGTCAAGGGCACATATCAAACTCCCCAGCAAACACAGAAAACATCTATTTTGCCACTTGCATCCTTTGTACTATTTCTTCATTTGGCAACAGAGAAAAGAGTGTGAAAATTTGCCAGGAGAGAATGCAGTTCAGTTCATGTGAGCAGCCCTAAGAGGCTGTCCACTTGGACAAACTGTTTCTGGAGAGAAATATCCAGCTAAAAAGAGGGGTTCTCTCTGGGGAGGTTAAGCAGAAAGATGGGCCTTAGACTCCACACCAAGCTTCTGGAACCTCAGCATGATTGACATCGTACGCCGTACCACCTTCTGTTGTAAGAAATGCCCTGTACACTGTACAGCGAGCAGCATCCTTGGTCTCTTTCTTGAAGATGCAACATCCCGCATCTTAGCTGTAACCAGAAAAATGTCTCCAGATCTTGTTAAATGTACTTGGAGGAAGCAAAATCCTATCTCTGTTGAATCACAATCTTATAACTTGCTGATTTTTTTTAAAAAAAAAACTGTATTCAGTGTTATTATTATTTTTTAAATTAAAGATACAATAAAGAAAATAATTCAAGATGAAGATACATTCAGAGCTAATGTAATTCTGGGCTTGGTCCTTATCATATTAAAAAAAAATCTGTCTGTCTAGCTGTCTGTCTGTCTGTCTCTCTCTCTCTCTTTCTTTCTCTCTGTGTGCACAGAGAAGCCAGAGGATAGCCAGAGGTTCACTGTCCTCCCTTGTTTTAGACAGGGCCTCATGCTCACCAGTTTATTCTCATCTAGGTGGCCTGTCAGCCTCTGAACATTCTCCCATCTGTCTTCCACCTCTTCATAGGCGCACGGAGTTACAGACACACAACGCACTGTTCATGCTTACAAGAGGTTCGGCGCATGGCATGTTTGCTACCCACTGAGTGATTTCCACAGCCTACCCTTGTATTTTAAGGAAAATTTAAGAGTCATCAATGTTTAAAAATGGCCAAGTTTTCCATCCCTGGATTCTTTTGAAAAATCAGATAATCTTGTGGATTTGGGTTCCCAGATGTCATGATTCCTGGGTGCTGACAAGTAGCGGTTTTCCTTAAGAGGGAAATGAAGTTTTCACTTGCCTGATTCAGTCAAACGCTTTGTTTGAGCCAGGTTTGTGGCATATGTCTGAAACCCCAGTACTTGGGAACCTAAGTCAGGAACCTTATTAGTTTAAGGCCAGCCTTAAAGAAGAGAGTGGGTATAGGGAGGAAGGAAAGAAGGAACATCTCAGATGGTTGTCTTTCAACTCAAGGCCCGCTAGCTATGAGACGCCTGCTGTCAACCAGCACAGTGTGGGAGTTCAGTATTTTTGTACACTACTCCACCCTTACCTGCCATTGGGTCTGCGCCTGGAGAGAGTACAAAGATCAGTGGTGCACAACAACTGGAATCGTTGTAGGATCCCTGGAGATCAAAGGTTGGGGCTTCAATGAACACCTTTCCCATGGTTTCACAAATGAAGTCCTGAATGGCTGGGACCATCTTGTCAGGCCGCAAACATCGTAGGATCGCCATCCTTTCCAGGGGTTGAAGGAACTTCCAAGGCGAAGGGAGAATCTCCTCATGGGGCCAGGCTGAGTCATAGATTTGCTTCCATTCTTTGGTATTGTGTTCCACATCTTCCATCAGACCTTTCAGCCTCGGTAAGGAGGAGGCTCGAACAATCTCACCCCAGGACTTCTCAGATAACCATTCAGAGGCTGGGTTGGGGTAGGGGTTATCCAGGGCCACACCTCCAGTTAGAAGGAAGTACCAAATCTCCTCGTTGATTGCCTTTTTTTCCTTCAGGAGGCCTACGGTCAGGAGGAGGGAGAAAAGCAGCTTGTCCTTCTCAAACAGGGAGCGGCACACGTTGTTGTAGATACTCAGGGTGAAATGTTCAATGATGTACTCGATGCGCAGGTCCAGCTCCTCGCTCTTGGTGCTGTTGGCTAGGGACTGCACGTAGAGGTTGATGAACCATGTCAGAGAGTACTGGTACATAGGCTCGATGTGGGCCAGGTCGGAGATACAGAAGAAGATGGTGGCAGAGTGAAGGGCCACAGGCTTGTAGCCCATCCGAGTCTCATCGATTTGTGTTTCTGTCACGGAGGCTATTTTCTGCTTCTCAGAGATTTCCTCGGACAGCACTTTGGAAGAGGACAGAACCTTGATGGCCGTCTCGTCTTCCAGGATGTTGCCCTCGGACAGGGAGAGGACCTCTAGAATCTTATCTTCGATCTCCTTTAGTTGCTTCTTATTCTCGGCACTTTCTAAAATCAACTCGTTCTTTTTTTCTTCTAGTTCTGGCTTCTCCTTGGCAGCCACAATGCCAAGGAGTTGATCTTGGAGCCCCAAGGGTGTGATCATGAAGTTGAGGAGACAGACTTTCACGGCGATTTCAGGGAGATAATGCGGATTCCTCAGACGGGTGGTGATGTAGAACTTAAAATCCCTCGAGTATTCGATGATATTTTCACCTAGTCTCATGTACTCAACCCCTTGCTGTTTGAATGTTGCCTTGAGCAAGATGGGCTCGATGAAGGCGTCGAGCTCTTCCCCAACGTTCTCCAGTAAGACAGGGGTGCCGAACTGCAGGGCGTTTTCCAGCGTCCTCACGTAGTTGGTGTCAGATAACTTGATGACAGACAGCTTGTTTGTTTTTTCCATGTTTTTCACCCACTTATTGGCCTGTCCCTGAGGGTCAATCATCAAGGGCCAACGTCTGGAGTTGGACACGATGATGCCGTTGTCGACAGAGAAGGAGTCAACAGGAAGCCCGGCTATCTGCCAGGCACGGATTTTTATGGGATCCCCTAAGGTGTGGCTGAGGCTGAAGTCAGTGGAGCCGGGAATGACCTTATCCTTACAGCAATCCAACCATTCCTTCTGGCACTGAGCCCGATAATCCACGGTGAAGGCACCCAGGTAAGCCACAGTCCCAGAGGACAGCAACACGTCCCCCGTCAGGTTATCATAGCGGATCCCGAGCTGGCGGGCCGCTTCTGTCCATCTGTCCTTCTCCCCACCAAGACCACTGATCAGCTTCTCCGCTCTGATCAGCTTCTGGGAGCAGATCTCAATATTTCCCTCCAGTCCCTTTTTCTTGACGTTCATCTCTTCAAAGTCATCATTCAGGGCCTGGAGTCTGTCTATCACCAGCTTTAGTTCCGCCCGTTTCTGGTTCAGTTTCTGCATCTGTATCTCCAACTTCCCTTCAGCCTCCTTCAGTCGCTCCCTTTTTGGAGCCACCACCTTGGCCACTCGGTCATATACTTCCATGGCCCTCACCCACTTGCACAGGCCCTCACAGGCAGACGAAACATTTTTAATGACAGCTGGCTGGAAATCAGGGTGATCAATGAACCTTTCCCGGATTCGCTTCATGATCATGGAAGGGATGTTGTCTTTGTCATATGTCTTAAGACTTTCCAAGAACTTTAGATCACCAAGGATCTTTCTTGACACCCCCCAGTAATCTTCTATCATCTTACCTGTTCAGCAAAGCAAACAGGGATATAATGAGACATTTTGGTTGAGATGTAAAATTTTACAGAAGCTGCTACTTAAATGCAGGGGGAGTCAGGAGGGATTCTAAGCTCCTTGTCAGGGAGACCCAGGAAATCTTATCGTTCTCATTTATACTTTGTTCCATGGACTTGGGTCTTGAAAGAGTTTCTTTTAGTTCCTCCATGAACTCAAGTTCTTTTCCACAAACCCTCTGAGATAGACCAGACTTATCTATCTATCTATCTATCTATCTATCTATCTATCTATCTATCTATCTATCATCTATCTGTGGACAGAGTCCTAAGATGCAAGCCCAGGCTGGTCTTGGATTTGTTTGTGCCTCAGCTTATTGGGTGCTGGGATAAGACCTGGATAAATGCCACTTCTGATTCCTTCATCACTAGAAGGGACCACAGAAGCCATGCCCATGGGTGTATGTAGTAAGAGGCTGCTTGTTTGTTTTCAGCTGCTCAGCCCCGAAATAATCACACAGAGACTATATTAACTAAATAACGTCTTGGCCTATTAGCTCTAGCTTTTTACATCTTAATTTAACCCATTTCTATTTTTATATTTTACCACGAGGCTCGTGGCCTACTGGCAAGGTTCTGGCTGGCAGCTTGCATCTTTGTCCTCTGGCAGCTCCATTGCGTTCCTTCACTCTGCCTTCTTTCTCCCAGCATTCAGTTTAGTTTTCCCCACCTAGCTCTATTCTGTCATATCACAAGCCAATGCAGATTCTTTATTCATTAACCAATAAAAACAACACATATACAGGCCTACATTAATTTCCAAGTTTGGGAGGCAGGTTGGACGAAACATAGCTCTCCTGCCATAGACAGTATGGGTAAGTGAGGCAGTAGTCTTGGAGAAGGAGCTTGCTCACCACCTAAAGCCTGCTCAGAAAAAAAACAAAACAAAAACAAAACATCAGGCCCTATTCTCCTAAATGCCTTCCCAGCCAACAGCTAATCAGTGATTTTCAATCCTACCCTGAGATTGTTCTCCATTAGCTGAAATATTGGGAAAAAATTGAGAGCTTCTTTGGTTTATGACACATCCCAAGCTGCGGTTCACAACAAGAGCCATGTTTGAGGCATAGTATGGAGTATAATGTATCCATCCCTAAGTATAAGCCCAGCAACCATCCCAGTATTTTCTACAGAGGACTTGGTTTGCATTCTGAAAAATTATCTGCTCCATTGAAAGTCAAGGCCCTCAAAGCCAACTCAGGTGCTCTTTTGTTCCATTGCATTATATTCACTAGGTTCCAAGGGCTTGGTGAATAATATACATAGTTTAATGGCGGTTTCTGTGCTGATAATTGGAGTTCCACGGTAAGAACTGGCACTCATAACCTGGACGTGTTCTATCTCATTGGGTTTCAACCTAACCTATACCTTAGAAGCACCAGGAGAACTTTGAAAAATACTTGGGTTCAGGTTACACCTCAGACTGATGAAATACATGTCTTTAGAACCGGGACGTAGGTTTCAGCATCCCTCGGGCTCTCACTGTGACTCAGTACCTCAGAAGCAGCTCTAAAGGCTGCTCTAAAGTCAGCTTCGGATGCTGGGGAGACTGTCTGGTGGGTAAAGTGCTGCTGCATACACAGAAAGGCGAGAGTTTGGATCCTTGCACTCATGTAAATTCTAGGCACGACAGCAGGTGCCAGGCATCCTAATGCTGGGAATGTGGAGACAAGGAGATTCTGGGAGCCCGATGACCAGCCCAGCCCAGCCTAGTCAGCAAGCTCCAGGTTCAGTGAGAGACCTGGTTTGAAACGAATAAGGTGAAAGCAGTAGAGGGAAATACCGTGAGCTGGCCCCTGGCTGTCACACGTGCATATAAAGGTGAGTGCATTTGCACACCGTGTGCACATTAGCACACACACACAAGTCCACTCATGCTTCACTGTTTCTCGTCATCTGTATCTTCTTCAAACAACCATCGCCCCAAGCCAGCCAGATGAGAAGGAATGACAAGCAAAGGGAAGCAGGGCCCAGAAGCCGTCAAAGGAGGGGCTAGGGGGTTCTAGCATTTCAGAAGGAACACAGCCTAGCAGGGTTCCTCCGGGACAGGGGCCTTGAAGGGCAGGCAGTTTTGAAAGTTCGTGGGCAGTTTTAAGGCACTAGTTGTGACATAAAGTCCTAAACCAGAAGCTCCGTGCTCTCTTTTGAGAAAGTCTCATTATGTAGCCCAGGCTGGCCTCAAACTCCCAGTACTCCTCAGTGCAGTGCTGGGATTAGAGACGTGAGCCTGGCCGTCATGTCTGCCCCTCAGTTTCTCTCCTCCATCCCTTTGCTATTCTTTTCACTTGATTTTTCTGTCGCTGTGCCCTTTTGTTCCTGTCTCTAACTCTCCATCTCCAATTACTGTTTCTTCTCTACTCCAACCACCGTGTGTGTGTGTGTGTGTGTGTGTGTGTGTGTTCTTCCCACTGTCTCCCTTCTTTTTCTCACTCTCTTTCTGTGTCTCTGTGGCCACGTGTATGACTCTGTTTCTTGATCTTCATTTCTCTCTCACCCTCAGCATTTTTGCCTTAGTTTTTCTGTTTCTTTTTTTCCTCATGAGACCTCTTACCTTTCTGCATCCCCACCTCTTCCTTTCCTTCATTTCCTTCCTCTCCCTTTCCCTCCCCTGTTGTTTCCTGCCTCTGTCCTCATTCCTTCTCACTTCTTTCCCTTGTGGCCACAAGTTTGACAATTCAGTGTGTGTGTGTGTACAGGCATGTGTCTGAGTGGCCGTGTCTTAATGATGTCTGGGTCCCTACTTCTCCTCTCTCCTCCCTCCACCCTTTCTGTATGTGTTCTGTTTCGCAGCCTGTCAGTTTCCTACTTCCTCTTGGATGTGATCACTTGCATATCTGCAACACCTGACTTCCATTTTTGCATTTTGCCTTGATGAAGCTCATTCCCCCACACAGATAGCTGCATTTTCTCAACAGACTGAGTGGTTAAAGACTGGTCAGGAAACATTAACAAAGGGGCTGGAGATATGGCTCAATCAGCAAGATGCTTGCTGTACAAGCAGGGGGGATCCAACACCCATGTAAAAAGCCAGGTATGGAAGTCCACACCTGTAGTCCCACATACAGCTGGGGAAGCAGATATAGACAGGAGGATTCCTGGTGTTTCCAGGCCTGCCAGTCTAACTGAATTGGTAAGCTCTAGGTTCAGTGAGATCTGTCTCAAAGACACCCAGTGTCAACCTCTGGCTTACACTCATACACACACACACACACACACACACACACACACACACACACACACACTCATACATGCACATGCATACATCCATGTACACACATGAAGCATCACTAAGATCTTTGAACATATATGCACATGCCGAGACATCCAAATTCCTCTAAAACCCAAGGGGTCCAGCGCAGGATGGCTTGGGGTGGGAGTGGTTACCAGAGCCGCTGGGATCTGGCTTTCTCTCTGGCTTCAGCCCCTTCATGACGCAAATGCTCTCCATAACCAGCTTGACAGGGCCTGGTGGATTCTGCATGGACTTCACCAAGGTGATGTCGGCCGGGTTCAGGGTGTCAAGGGCAGCGAGTGCAGCCTCCAGTGCTGGCATGGCCTCAGCCAGGTCCCCCTCACATTCATTCTGTAGAGAATAGGGACAAAAAGAATGGGTGATCAGTGCCTGGGACACAGGGCAAGGCAGAAAGGTTTCTGTGACCCTAAGAGTCAGGGCCTTCTCCTGGGAGTTCTGTTCCTGAAGGCCTGATCTTCAGTGCCAACAGAAGAGGCTAGTGCCTGGCCTCTCACCCTGGACATTTGAGAACCTACCTGGCTCATTAAAAAACAATGGGGCATTGCTCAAATCGGGGCAATAAATATTTATTTCAAATCTTTACAAATATTATATTTATGTGATGAGAGAAGTTTTACTCTTCTAGGTATTGTGAAATATATAAAAATTGTGTTAACTATGGTTAGCTTCCTATACTATACAGCACTAGAATTCTAGAATTAATTCTTCCTATTGGGCTCTACTTAGTACCTAGGATCTAGTTCCTAAAAAAAGAATTTGTGGTGTGTGTGTGAGTGTGTTTGCACACTCACATCTGTGGGTATGCACACACACCACCGGCTGTATGTGGAGGTCAATGGACAATCTTTGGGGTAGTTCTCATTTTCCACCTTGTTTGAGTAAGGTCTCCTATAGTTTTCTGCCCCCGAAATTCTGGGAATCCTCCTGCCTCCTTTTTCCCTTATGCCCTTGGAGTGCCATGAGTGTTCCTGTACCTGGCTTTACTGCAGCCTCAGGAGATTTTATTCTTCTTGCCTTTTTTTTAAAAAAAAGATTCCTTCCTGAGTATTCAAATTAAATATATCTAAAACATTCAATCAGATGGATGCTGAGCTACACCCCTGACACTTTGGTTATTTTTTGATGGCTACAACCTTGTTAGCACGTCTACTCTGTATCCACCACTTTCATTTTAAACCTACAACTTGTGTCTTCAAAAAATTAATGAGTGGTTTTGAACAAATTCCCCAGAGATAGTAGGTGGCTTCCCATTCATTGGTCAGGATGGGCTGAGAGACAGGGCTCAGACTTAGGTAAACTAAGGGAAGAAATGAGGCAGGAGAGACAGGAGGTCAGGCATGGGTGAGGGTCTGGAATGTGCTGCAGATCCTCAGATAGGAGTCAGGGACAGAGAAAAGCCTGGGGACAGGGCAGACTGTTAGGCAAGCTAAGGATGGAAAGTGGAGATGGCAATTAGAGCTGCATCGAGTTGAAGACAGGGTTGGGGTGAAGAAAATGGAACAGAGGATGCTTTAGTGATTGTTTGCTAGTTTTCTCTAGGCATTAACCTTATCTATCTGGCTTTTACTATTTGTTCATTTTGTTTTACATCTTATTTGTGTGTGTGTGTGTGTGTGTGTGTGTGTGTGTGTGTGTACCACAGGGCTCACAGGAATGTTGAAGGACAACTTACAGTACTCAGTTCTCTCCATGTGGATCCCACAGATTGAACTTAGATTGTCAGGCTTGACAGCAAATACCTCACCAGTCTCTATTTGTTAATTTAAACCTAAAATCAATGTAATGTACAGCATGCATCTATTAAGTAAAGTGAATCTCCCATGTTTCCCACAATGTGGATGGAGCATATAAACACCATGCTAAGTGAAAGAAGCCAAACACAAAGCCATCTGTTGTATGGTTCCATTTCTTTTTTTTTTCCTTTTTTCCCCCTAAAATGTATTTTATTTTCTCTCTTCTTCTCTTTCTTTTCCTCTTTCTTTCTTTTTTAGTGCCTGGTCTTTTTTTCTTATTTAATTCATTTTTTTTTTGAGATAGGGTTTCTCTGTAGCTTTGGAGCTTGTCCTGGAACTAGCTCTTGTAGACCAGGCTGGCCTCAAACTCACAGAGATCTGCCTGCCTCTGCCTCCTGAGTGCTGGGATTAAAGGCATGCGCCACCACCACCCAGCTTTAATTATTTTTTAAAACAATCTGTTCTCATTTTACATACCTATCCCAGTTCCCACTCTCTCCCCTCCTCCCACTCTTCCCATCTTCCCCCAACCCCAGCCCCTACCCACTCCTCACAGAGGGTAAGGCTTCCCAAGTGCAGTCAACAAAATCTGACACATCACTTTGAGGCAGGACCGAGGCCCTCCTCCCTATATCTAGACCGAGCAAGGTACCCCTCCAAAAGGAATGGGTTCCAAAAAGTTAGTTCAAGCACTACAGGTAAATCCTGGTCCCACTGCCAGTGGCCCCACAGACTGCCCAAGCCACACAACTGTCAGCCACATTTAGTGGGCCTAGTTTGGTCCTAAGCAGGTCTGCCCACTATCAGTCCAGAGTCAGTGAGGTCTCATAGGTCAGGTCAGCTGTTTCTGTGGGTTTCCCCATTATGGTCCTGACCCCTTTGCTCATATTATTCCTCCCACTCTTGGATTGGTCTCCAGAAGCTCGGTCCAGTGCTTCGCTGTGGATCTCTGCATCTGCTTCCATCAGTTGCTGGATAAAGAAAGGTTCTATGATCACAATTTAAGGTAGTCATCCATCTGACTACAGGGGGAAGGCCAGTTCAGGCACCCTCTCCACTCTTGCTTAGGGTATTAGCTAGGGTCATCCTCGCGGATTCCTGAGAATTTCCCTAGTGACATGGTTCCATTTCTATGAAGTGTTAGAATGGGCAGATCCAGAGGCAGGTTAGTAGTTATCTGAAGTTGAGGAGAGGAGGAATGGCTGCCAAAGGGAATGGATTTCTTTCTGGGGTGATGAGAATGTTCTAGAATTACACAGTGTTAATGTTCACACCACTCTGTGAACATACAAAACCGTACGGAATCGCACAACTTCAAAGGGAGAGCATTGAAGGCAAGGGCATTATACCTCGATTCTCTTAAAAGAAAGACGCTTGCTGAGATAGAACTTCACAACTACGGGGGCTTTTTTGGGTTAGTTAGTAACTCAAATTCCATCAAGGAAAAAAAAATGCCCAAGACCTAAAACCGAGTTAGGCAAGGGCATACAGTTGGTGAGTGCCAGAGCTGGGCTCCTAGATCTTCTTTTAGTGAACTGTCTATCTGAGGGTGATCAGGCAGTTATGACTGAAGGAGAATCCCAATGTGTGAGAAACCTCACAATGGTTTGTGGCATGGTCTCTCTCTATCCCTGATGTCCTCAAATGTGCTGTGTACCCCAGGCTGGTCTTGGACCCATGAACTTCCTGCCTCTGCCTCCTGAGTACTTGTACTACAAGCGGAGGAGGTCAGTTCCCAGGCAAGCGAAAGCAGCCCTGTGTTGCAGTCTCTGTAACAATAAAAGTCATTTCGCTTCCTCACAGCCAGGGGCCTGTCCACACTTCACACCTTTGCAGAGCCTGCCACCTCTGCTCCCCAGGGACAGAGCCTGGCTGCAGCTCGGTTTTGCTGCCAGCTGGTTTGTCAGGTGGCTCTAAAGGACGGCTTGCTGGGAGGAATCTGCCGTGGGGATTCTCCACAGCGGTTGTGCACCCGGCACTGGTCCCCAAGCATTGCCGGGAACATCTCCAGCTGGAGATTCTGAGTCACTCGGTCTAGGTGGGGTCTGGCCGTCTGCATTCTTAACTCATGGGTGACTCTGTCAGTGGCTTTGTCGAGAAATACCACTTGACATTACAGAAACGCTGAAATCCAAGAGCAGGAGGAGGCAATAGACGTCCATGTCCAACAGAGGAATGGTCACTTGATGTGTGACATTCCTCCTCTCTGTGGTCCCTGCGATGTCTCCGTGAGGGGCTGGGGTGATAGCTCAGCTGCTAAAGCGCCCACTGTGAAAGCACAAGGAGCTAAGCTCATGCCCCAGCTCCCACATAAAAAGCTGGGCACAGTGAGGCAAAACTCATTGCCAGCAGACCTAGCTGAATGAGGGACCTCCAGGTTCAATGAGAGATCGTGACTCAAAAAATAAAGGTGGAGACCGATTGAGCAAAGACATCTGATGTCAACCTTTGCCCTTCACACACTCACACACAGATGTACACACACCCATAATGACAAGTATATACACCACACACACACACAAATGAGCACACACCCATAAAGTAAGTACACACACTGCATATACACACAGATGTGTGTACACCCACAATAACAAGTATACACACTGCATGTACACACCACAAACACAAATACCAACCACACATACACAAATGTGCACACACACAGAACAAGCACATCCACCACACATACACACAGATAGACACATACCCACAATAACAAGCACATATATCACACATATTTCCACGCACAATGTCTAAGTGATATCTTGGAAAGGCATTCATAGTAAGATATTAAAGTAAAACAAAGTACTGTGAAAATCACAACCATGCTGTAATTGTGTCCTGTGCTGTGTGGACAGCGACAAGGAGGACATTTCAAATTAGAGCTGAGACTTGAAAAGGTTTCTAAATTAAACTCTTTAAAAAAATTTCATATGTGTTATGACACATGTTTGTATGATTAAAATCTTATAATTAAAAGCAGCCCTCGGGTGTCAGCAATGCAGAGAACATCGAGGCTGTTAGATACGGAGCCCATGTGTTTTGATGAACTGAAATCCGTGCTGCGGTAATTATACAAGATTATCCTCACTGGGGTGGAAGAAGTGATTTAGTAGTCCGAGAAAAGTTGGCCAGCTGTCCTTGTTTCTTTGTTTGATGGGTGTATACGGCAGTCCCAGCTAGCATGCCTCTGCCTCCCAAATGCTGGAACGACAGGTATGTGTCATGACTGGCAAGAACCTGCCAGGTCAGGAAACTGCTGCACTTATGAATCAGGCGTTGGGAGCCCAGCTCCACCTCTTTCAGTTTCCAAATCTCCTCTGCATGAATTCTTGCTCGGTGGGGCCGCTCGTACGTGTTAGGTCCGGTGTCCCACATGCTCCCACACTGTCATCTTTAGAGGTTAAGAAGCATAGAGAAACTTAGCAGTCTTCTTGCAGAGGACCACCACAGCCCTGGAAACCGCAGGAAGAGCCTGTGCACAGAAAAAGCCTCGGGGAAACTGTGGAGCCAGCCTCGGTTTCTTTCTTCTCCTCCCTGGGTGGCTTCCTCCACCTGACTCACCTCCAGGACTCGCAGGATTGGAGCTCAGATGGGCAGCATCAGACCCCGCCCTTCCCACTGAAACCCAAGGAGGCAGCTGTTGCCCAGGGCGTGGTGAGAAGTCCCTCAGCTCTTCATAAACCCCACGTCATTGCTCTTCTCTCCTGACCCAGCAGGTTTGCTGCTTCCCGTGGCATTCCAGAGCAGAACCCTGGCTGGGGCATTCCCTGCCAGATGATTCTGACACTTGGTGAAAAGCTAGATCCCACACTGGGTGGAGGGCAAAGAACAGCTGTTTCAGAGGACAACTCTGGCACCTGCTCACACTTTCCATACTATTTACTAACTTGCTTGTTTATTTATTTGTTTATAAATTTGTATGACTCTCTTGACTACATGTATGTGCATCACACACATGCCTTGTGCCTGCGGATGCCAGGAAAGGGTGTTGGACCCTTTGGAACCGAAGTTACAAATAGTTGTGTGCCCACCATGTAGGTCCTGGGCACCTAATTCAAGTCCTATGCAAGAGCGGCTAGCACTGTCAACCACTGAGAAATCTCTCCGGTCCACGTTTGCTTGCATCCTTAGTACCACCTTCAAGGTGTTGATGTAGAGACTGAGGAAGGGGACAGAGCTGGCACTGAGCTCTGGTGGCCTGGCTACAGTACAGAATCATGAGTTGTAGAGTCATACCCATTCAGGGGCCGTGCCGTGGAGATGAGAGGAGGACCTAAACTGGATGAGGCTTGGTGAGCTGGAACACAGAGGGACAGCATGTTCTTAAGCCTGTGGATGGGTGCAACCCAAGAAAGCAGAGCCAAAGTTGTCAGAGTCCCAATTTTATTTTCTAAGGAAAAGCAAACAGTTCAGAATTTTTACTTGAAATTATCTGCGTTTTAAATGTTTACTATTTGTTACTTGAAATAAAACATCACCAAGTGTGGCTGTGACATGTTTACTTGCAATCCCAGCACTCAGGAGGCTGAGGCGAGAGGACTGTGAGCTCAAGGTCCGTCTGGGAAACATATCAAGACCCTGTCTGAAAAAATGAATTGACCAAATATTCTATGCATCCCATGATACATGTGGTTTCTAGATGCCAGTTTGCAACCTCTGAAATCATGGTCAAATGCCGGGGGCGGGGGGGCGCAGAGGCAGTCAAAGAACTTTAGGGTTGAAAGCTGATCATGTCATTTGGTGGCCTTGCTATTTTGGAAAAATCCTGTGTCATGATTGCTTCCTATGCCAGCTGGGAATCTGTGTGTGTTGTAGTGTATTTCGGAGTGCTTAGAAGCATCCAAGACAACGAGTATCAGAAAACTTAGTCTCCACGAGGAAAGGAGTTCATTTACTTCATTCATTCCTATTTTTCCTGACTAAAAATGTGCCAGTGCATAAAAGATGTTTAATAAATATTTGTTAAAATACTTATTTAATAAACATTTGTGTCCAGTATAATCATTTTACCACCGAGTGACAAACTGCCCATCAGAATCTGGTTCCTGGCAACTGAGAGTGGCTAACTTTTATGGTTTCCATTGTGTCCTCTGTCTGAGCCACCAAGACCGCAAATGAACCAACTTTCACAACCTAGGACTTGGTGTTCATTGTGAATTCTGAGAACGGGGAGGGATCAGACTCTCTGAAAAACATCCAGCAGAGGTCAGGTCTCGGGATTCATTGGAGAAACGCCAACTGGAAGGCCTGCACTTTTCAGGAAAATGACCCATGGCCTATTTAGGACAGATGCCAGACAGACTGCCTCTTGCTCAAACTCATGCTTGAAAATGGCTGAAGGAATTCCCTGACTCCTTAAGGCGCAGGGATAAATGCCTTAGCCTAAGTGCCCTGAGCCTGGGTTAGTGTAGATCCTGTTAGTGATCTACACTGCTTTGTGAGACCATTTCACCCCCAAGGCTAGCTAGCGATTCTCAGGTCCTGACACTAACCATTCGTAAAGTGGCTGTGATCTCCAGATGGAATCACGTACCAGGAGTGTTCTGAGACCTATGTAACATCCCATCAGTGATGAGGAGGCCTGCTTCTGCCGTCTGAATGTGTGCCGATTCCTGCTCAGGACTTGGTCTCCGGGATCAGAAGCACCTTCAAACAGAGCCCTCTAGGTTCAATGTTCTGCTGTCTAAAAGACAGTCTTTGTTCTGTATCTACATACACATTTGGCAAAACTGAACAAAACTGTGACAGAGGTGACGAAGACAGCGTGGGGAGAGCTAAAGGCAAAGAGAACAGCTGTGTAGTGGCCCTGGAGAGAGAGCAGCCAGAAGGCCATTGTAGCCAGGGCAGAGTGAACGAGGGGAAAGTTAGCAGGCGAGATCAGATTGTGCTGAGCCTTGTTTTTGACTCAGAGTGGGACAGAGCATAATTGGCCCCAAAGGCTCCTTCATTCATTCCTAACTCAGGATTTAGAAAGCTCACCCACCCTTTCCGAGCGTTCCGAGCAAGGTGGGCTCAGCCACATACATTCGACAGGCTGGGCTCCCTCCACGGCACTCTGCTGGTCTTACCTTGATGGCCTGGGAGATGGCGGCGGCAGCGTTAGCTTCCTTTTCATCTGCTTGCACCAGCAGTTTCTTGGCATCTGCTTCTCTGGTCTCGGCTTCGATTTTCACCATCATCTTGGCGGTCTCCTCAGAGGTGAGGATGAGCTGAGGTTGAAGGGCCGTGAGCTCTACTTGCATGACAGCCACCTAGTGAGGACAGAAGAGTCAGTCGTGGCAATGCTGAAAATGGAAAGTTCTGCAACACAGGGCTAATGCGGAAAGGAAGGGTGGCTGATTCTGACGTGGTCCTGGGCATATACTCGTCAGCTGGTTTTATGTTCTTAAGCTTTCTACACCTAGTTACTGAGTCCATACTGAATGTTGCAGTTATCAAGAGCTGTGCAAAGTACAGGCAAATAACGTTAAACATACAGTTTCTTCCCTTATTGAGTTTCTATTCTACTGCTGGGTGCAGGAAGAGAGAGGCCAAGTCATAAAATCCATTTAAAACCACTATGTTTGTGTGTGCACGCACCTATGCCATGCATGTGTGCTCTTGTGGAGGCCAGAAGTTAGCTATCTTTCTTGACAGACATATTGAGGAGAGGCCTCACAATTAAACCTGGAACTGCCTATCTGACTAGTCTAGCTAGCCATCTGGTTGCAGAGAGGTCTCTGTCTCCTACCTCCTGGGATTATTACGTGGGCCATTATGTCCATGTGAGTTTATGTGAGTTCAGGGAATCTGAACTTTGGCCCTCACACTTGCATGGCAAGTGTTTTATCCCAGATCCATTTCCACGCTCCGTGGGTCCTAAAGTTACTTTTAATATGATAACAGTGTACTCACTTGCCCACATGTGTGCCCATACATACAGGCACATGCTCAATCGGCATCCCAGGCTGACCTTCAACTTCTAGTATAATCAGATTCTTGAGCTCTCAGTTCTCCATCCCCAGTCTCCAAGAGTCCTGGGATGACAGGGGTGTTCCAGCAGCCCAAGCTAGGAGGAGCTTGCAAGGCTACTTTTTCTAGTGCTGTGGATTGAATACTTGTCTCCTTCAGCTGTATATGCTGGAGCTTAATTTAGAGATAACGATATTTGGCAATGGAACCTTTGGAGGTCGTTAGGGACAGATGAGGTCCTGAGGGTGGGAACCTCATAATGGGGTAAATGTTCTTAGTAAGAAGACACGAGCGATCTGTCCTTTCTCCCCTGTGGAGACACAAGGTTACTTTCTGGGCTAGATGCCTGCTCTACAGATTGACAGCCTGAGTTGGAGGCCCCAGAATCCACGTAGAGGTGGATGGGATGGCAAGATGCCGCGTAGGTGAAATCTCGCGTCACCAAGTTCAAGCCAGGAATCAACGTGGTGCAAGGAAAGAAGTGACTCCCGCGTGTTGTCCTTTGTCCTCTATACACATGCCGCAGCACATGTAACCTTCTCCCTGATCCCACAGAAATGGAACAGTGAAAAAAGATGAGGGGTTACTATTCCAGTAATTTGTCAACTGACCTCCACTGCATCCTGTGGTGTGTGAATACTCACACATGCACACACATACATGCACACACACATATATGCACTCATGCACATGCACACACAAGTGCACACATGCACGCGCGCACACGCATACATACATGCACATGTGCACACACGTACACAATGCATGCTCACACACACGTGCACACACACAATGCATGCTCACACACATGTGCACACACACATGTGCACACACATACACCAGAACAAAACAACCCTAAAATTTAAATGAAAACGTTACTGGGAGGAGAACCTCCACCAAACACTGGATCTGCCATCTCCTTGAGCTTGACTTCCAGGCCCCTAGAACTGTTAAGAAACACAAGTTTGATGTTTGCAGGCCTCTTATCCAGCCGGTGCTCTTGGGAACATATCTGCAAGTGTCCTTTGGGGCTGCTTGAAAGTCTTCAGTGATGGGGCCTCAGCACTCTTTGGGGATTGCAACTTTTCAGAAACCAAATTCATGAGATTTTCCCAATGAAGAGTTATGATTTCTCTCCATGCACTTTCACCCCCCGGAGCCTGTGTGGAAACCAGAGCATGACAGGCTGGCCTGATTGGGAACTGGCCCCGGGGTCAAGACTGTTTGAGTCCTAGTTCTGGTGTGACTACTCACCAGGCAGAATGACCACAGACATGTCTCCTGGCCTCTCTGTGTGCTGGTTTCTTTGTAGCAGGAGACAATGGCAGTCTTTCTGGCACACAGTGCCAGGCGTGTGACCCACAAGGCTCAAAGCATGCTAACCCGTGCCGTCCTTCCCTTCTCAGGTCTACGCTATTTTTGGTCCCTTTTCTGCCTCCCCAGCACCACGGTTTTTTCACCCCGGTCTAGAGAGACTTTAGCGTTCAACATTAGACCCAGCAGCCCCAGGACCAGAGCAGCATAGTGGTCTACGTCTGACGGTCCCACCTGTCCCCGAGTCATGGAGTCACAGTGACAGGTCAGACCACTGTAATTTGGGATCAGTCCTAGCCTTTCAAAGCCCCACCTTCTCCTGCCCAAGGCTCACACAGATGCCACAGCCGAGGTTCTAACTAAGGGAGTGCCAGGATTCAGATGAGTGCTAATTACTGCTTTTTTTTTTTTTTTTTTTTTTTTTTTTTTTTTTTTTTTTTTTGAGACAAGGTAGCTCTGGCTGTCCTGGAACTTACTTTGTTAGACTAAGCTGCCCTTGAACTCACAGAGATGCACCTCTGCTTCCCAAGCGCTAGGATCAAAGGTATGTGCCACCATACCCTCCTTACTGTGGTACTTTAAGAGACCCAATTAATAGCATAAGTAAAAAGTCCACAATGAACAAGCAAGCAAACTCAAATAGACAGGGTCACCTGAAGTAGAGATCAAAATGAAGTACGTGAGCTGAGCTAGGCAAGTGCCAGCTGGATTGTGAATTTGACGCCCTCTGGCATTCTGGGTCTCGACACACCCAGCCTCTGTCCCCTGTTCTATCAAAGTGCTCACTTGAGAAGAAGCAAACTCCAGCTTCTGCAAGCCTGCCAAGTAGCGGTTCCTCATCGTGTCCACCTCCTGTCTCTTGCTGTTCAGGAGCGTTTTGAAGGTCAGGATCAGTTCCAGGTAAGAGGTAGGGGTCACATAGTTGTGTCTCAGAAGTGTGTTGTAATATTCAACAGACAGTGTCTTCACGCTCTCCTGAAAGTATTTGCACATGGAGACGACCCTGCCGAGGAGATCAGAGAAGTTACCTGGGACTTTCTACAGTCACGGACATCAGCGCATCAGAGGGTGCGTACCCTGACTGGACTGTTAGAACCAAACAGGCGAACAGAACCAGGGAGAGAGAAAGAGGGAGGTGGACAGTCTACAGGGACGACTCTGACCCTTTTAGGAACCACCAGGGCTTCTGCAGGACTTTTCAATTTCTGGCACCTGGAGAAGCATCCGGAGTCCAGAGCACGTTTCAATTACATATCACATATGACTTCTTTTCTGTGTCTGTGTATGCATGTGCATGCTTGCACCTACCATGGCAAACACGTGGAAGTCAGAGGACAGCTTGTGGGAGTCAGTTCTCTCCTTCCACCACGTGGGTCCTGGGGAATCGAACCCAGGCTATCAGCAGCCTTCACCTTCCGAGCTGTCTCACTGGCACTCACTACCTTTCTTTCTCAGCAAAGGTGCTGAACTAAACAGCTAACACAAATGTTGCTTGATTTAAAAATGTCAGCTGTTTTCTGCCCGTAAGCCGAGAACTCTGTAAAAGAGCATGAACAGCCAGCTGGGATTTCAGCTGTAACACCTGGGGTGCTGGGCTAAAAGTGACGCTTACTCTGTCCGAATGCTGTCATCGAGCTCCACATCCTCGAGAAATTTGTTGGCCACCAGCTCCAGGGCATCGGTCGGCCAGGACTGGAACCAGTCAATTGTACAGCAGTTGATCAGCGAAGGGAACATCCTCAGGCGCGTTCTGAAGGCGTCCCCGATTGGACTCATGGCTAGCAACAAATAGGCTTGGTTAGTTCCCTTCCACCAAGGCTTGGAGAAACGAAGGGAAGGGAGAGGTTCCCCAGGGGCCAATGATGCCTCTGGTTGGGGATGCGTTGTAAATAACCATGATGAGAGCCTGGGAAACCGAGGAATTGTGGGATATTTTTATGATGGCGTCTCAACGTGTTATGGTAGTCTTTTTTCCCCCCAATCTCCTGAATGCACATTTGGGTCCCTTAGTGGGGATACAGCTCTTTGTCCCATCTGTTCTCTCTGTGCTTTCACGTAAGGTACCCATGTTTAGATACTAACAGAAGTTGCTCATGGATTGTTTCTGACCCCATCTCCATCCAGCCACAGGTTCTTGGCTCTGCAATTCAAATTCCATTCACTGTTTATTTGGTGTTTGCAGGAAGCATGATGCATTCATAGGTGGAAGTATTGAGAGGTCAGTGTGGCTGAAGGGCCAGGAGGGGAATCGGGCTCCAGAGGAGGGTAGAGGATTATGGGGAGCAATCTGGTGGATGACCTTATAAGACATGGGTAAGAAGGTTTCATTCTTTGATCTCCATCCTAACAGAAAGTGATTATTTTAATTTGTGCATACACACACACACTTATCTGCAACACAGAAAAAAAATCCCACTCTGGATCAATGGACCAGACAGATCTAGAATGAACAAGAACAGACACGGGAGAGGATGGTGCAGAGGTGAGATCTGAGAGAGGCCACAGCGGCTTGGCTAGCATGAGGGATGTAGGGACAGAGAAAGGTGACCAGGAGAGAACAGTTAAGTGCATCTGCTGAGGTTATAGACAGCTTGCCCAGACCCTTCAAGGAGAACCCTGGTGGTCTGCACCAGGCAATGTGCTAAGCTGTGATCTTTCTTGAAGACTTCAGAGAACTGAAGAGACCGGAACAGGCTTAACACAGTTGTTTGGGGCAAGATTGAAAAAAAAAATTGCCAGAGGAAGCCCAGATTGTGACCGTTGGTTGGTGCCTGGATTGGATCAGTTTGGGGGTCAGGAAAGGAGACTGAATTAGGGAAGACCCTAAAGATGCCAGAGAACCAAGGGCATGCAGACTCTCCCACTTCTCACCAAGGACAATGTGAAGGTTCTTCCTCACTCTCTCAATAAAGAAGTTGTACATGGACAGGGGGGTGACTTCGATCTTCTCTCCCTCTGTCCTGGCTGCCGTCTGCATCTTTTCCACGAGCTCAGCCTTCTCATCCGCTGGAAAGATATTGGGCACGTCACCTGTGTTCAGAAGCATGTTGATGTCTTCCACAAACGACTCGTCCTTGATCTGGTTGTCCGCGAAGAGGAACACAGTGCTCTTAGTCGCTACTCCGGACTGCAGCATGATCTTCTTCAGGTCCTCCCTCCAATCGTTGCCTGTGTAATTCTTTGTGATTTCGATCTGGTAGAGCTCGTACGAGTTCATGAATGTAGAAAGCTTGGTGGCACTCTGCCGCCCACTGCCCCCGATGCCCACCAAGAGCAAGTGGCCTTTGTTCTGCTTCAGGACTCTACAGATCCGGGAGATGTGCTCAATGGCGAACTTGAACATGACCAAAGACATGGGGGCCTTGCTGATGCTGTTGAACTCATCCAGATAGTACTCCATAACCCCGGTGAGGAGTTTTAGGTCAGTGATCTCATCATAGATTTTTTGGTCACTTTCTGGCTTCAAAAAATCCCCGAAGAAGAGGCTCCGGATGTTATCGTCCACTATCTTCCCGGTGGGTGATAGGTGGATGAGCACCTGCGGGAAAGGCAAGTGTCAGCTGGGCCCTTAGCCTGTGGTCCAGGCTGGCTGTGGGGGAAGGAGGAAGGGAGTGAAAAGGGAGACATGTCAACAGAAGCATTTTAAACAATATGTGGATGTGACGGCTGGATAGAAGAACAGTACAGCTGTGTGGGGCTGGCGGAGTGGCCAAGAGCATGTGCAGCTCCATAGAGGACCCAAGTTCAGGTCCCAGCACCAGCACCAGAAAGCTCACACTTGCCTGTAACTTCTTCCATTGGAGGGGAGCCTCTTCTGACCCTGAGGGCACTATATGCATATGTACATACCTCCATACAGGGACATATACACATATTTTTAATTTTTTTGTACATGTCATATGTACAAGGGTGTATGCTCAGAGGTCAGAGACGGAGTCAGGTCCCTTGGAGCTAGAGTTCCAGGTGGTTGTGGACCACCTGATGTGGGTGCTGGGAGTCAAACTGGCAGAGCAGCAAGTGCTTAACAACTAAGCCAGCTCCCTAGCCCTGACTACCGTTTTCGCTTGTTTGTTCTTAGGCAGGGTCTTGTTGGGTAGCCCAGGCTGGCCTGGAACTATGTAAATTAGGTTGTCCATGGACTCGCAGAGATTCTCTCGGAATTAAAGGAGTATGTCACCAAGCTCAGCCTCACAGACACACCTATGCCCCATATGCACTTCTGCTAGTCCCTGAGTTGCTAAAAGGTGATTGGCTTGTAAGATCCTACCGAAGGCAGGAGAAGGATGGCATTGTTTATCCATGTTTGGTTCTGTACCAGAGGTATGGGCGACAGCCCCCCTCTCTGCTCTGCCTAGAGTAGTGATGGAGGAAGGTCATTGGTTAAAAAATAAAGAAACTGCTTGGCCCTCATAGGTTAGAACACAGGTGGGTGGAGTAAACAGAACAGAATATTGGGAGGAAGAGGAAGTGAGGTAAGACGCCTCAGACAGACGCCATTTCCTCTCCCTTCTCCCGGGCAGCCACGATGAAGCTCCGACCCAGGATGGATGTAGGTTAAGATCTTCCCTGGTAAGCCACCTTGTGGGCTACACAGATTATTAGAAATGGGCTAGTCCAGGTGCGAGAGTTAGCCAAGAAGAGGCTAGATATAATGGGCCAAGCAGTGTTTAAAAGAATACAATTTGTGTGTTGTTATTTCGGGGCATAAGCTAGCCAGGCGACCAGGAGCTGGGGCAGCAGGAATGCGGCCCGCAGCTCCTACAACAGAGTAGGGTGCTTTAGATGTTTCCCACTTTTGATACAGGGATACAAGGACCTGTCAATCCCTCTGCTCTCAGCCTCGGATGCAGCATACGACACTCCTATGTTTCCCTTGGGGATATAACCACTGCTTGGTAAAGGAAATTCAGATGCAAATATATAGGTTTAAAATCACTTTTAAAATATAAAGAAGAAAATGGTCATAAGTACATGATACTGAATCTTTTGGTTGAGTTTTACCAGGGTCTTGTTCAGATTATAAAAATTTGTGTTTTCCTCCCCAGATCCAAATGAATTGACCTTAGAGTGTATTTTAAGTTAATTTTATTTGTAAAGATTTTATTTTGTTTTTAGTTATGAGCATTCCTGTGTGTTTATGTGTGAGTATGTGCTTGTGTGTTCAAGTGCTTGTGAGGTGGGGGTGGGGATCTTTGGAGGCCCTGTTAGAGGTAAATTTTAAGCTGCTCAGTGTGGGTGCTAGGAGTCAAACCTGGGTCCTCTGAAACAGCGATACCTGCTCTTAATGACTGAGCCTTTTCTCTAGTCCCTTAAATTAATTTAAAATAAATAATATTAACCATTTTGAGTGAACTGAAACTTACACATGTTATCATAGAAATGAAACAAAATTGGACCCAGTAAAATATCAACAAATCAAAGACTAATTTTTGGATGGGCCATTTCCCATGATTTGGGGAGAAGAGTGGTCTTTACAGGGAATGCAATCTAGAGTCTGAGATTATGTGGGCCTGTTTCTGAGGCCAGATGATTCTAGAATAAGATTTGCCTGCCAGGCAGTGGTGGTGCACGCCTTTTATCCCAGCACTCAGGAGTCAGAGGCAGATGGATCTATGTGAGTTCGAGGCCAGCCTAGTCTACAAAGCGAGTTCCAGGACAGCCAAGGCAGTTACATAGAGAAACCCTGTCTCAAAAAACAAACAAACAAACAAACAAACAAAAGACCCACCTTCTCCATGGTCTGTTTGAAGCAATTGGAGGTGGTTTCCTTCACCAGGTTGAAGAAAGTCTGTCTGTCCTCATTGTCAATCAGACGGTCATAAAAGACTCGGTAAACCTCATGGATCCAAAGCCGGATAAATTTTTCCAAGTCCTAGAGGCCAAAGACAGTCATTTGAATGTATTAAAAGTAGTGCTTGTGGAGATGGTTCTCAAAAAGTCTCTAAATTTTGGGGTTGGTGTGAGGTATAAATAAGACAAGTGATATAAAGTACTGTGTCCTGAGTATAAATGACTGCCCGCGGCTAGGCTGACGCATCGATGGCAGAGCTATAGAGCAGGAGAGCAGGGAGAGACGAACTCTTTCCCAGGGTCACCAGGTCTGGGAAGAATGTGTGCAGACTCCAGATCTATGATTAGTTTGTGATTAGTGGAAGACCATCCTATCAGCCACACTATTAGTACAACCCAGGAATACTGCCAAGAGATTCACAAGACAGGAACAGTAGTGGCTGACCTGCAGGTGGGTGTGTGGGCACAGCAGTACCCCCTGGATCACGCGTGAAAAATCCCGAAGGTTAAAGACATAGTGTGACTTGGAGGGAGTTGGCAAGAAGTTCTGCACTGCGGCTCTGTAAATCGTCTGAGTAGCTTGGACCAGCATCTTCCCATACCTTGGATGGAAGAGAGAGGCAGACCGGTCACATAGTCAAGCAGAAATGAGGGATCCCGCCCCCCCCCCCCCGCAACCAGGTCAACAACCAGGAAGCCACAGGAGCTTCTTACCGTAAGAAGAGGACATCAAACCCTTTCCCAAAGTGCCAGTCGGCGATAGAACTGAAAATCTTGGTTAAGATGTCATCTTCAAAGGCGTTGATGGAAATGATGTTAAGGTGGCGAGTGAAACGTCCTGGGAACACATAGATCTGGAGTCTGCACACATTCTTCCCAGACCTGGTGACCCTGGGAAAGAGTTCGTCTCTCCCTGCTCTCCTGCTCTATAGCTCTGCCATCGATGCGTCGGCCTAGCCGCGTGCAGTCATCTATACTCAATAGTAACTATAGCATGGTGTGCTTCGTAGCCATGAGTGGCTGGAGGGGCCACTGCTGCTCAGCATGAATACAGACGGCCTCCACGGTTTGCAGAAGTCATGTTAACAGTGCCTCCTCTGGCACACAAGATTGCTTTACGTTTTAATATTTCATCCTTATTTATCTATTTTAACATTTGTTTAGCTATTTTATGTGTAAGTCTGTGCACTATGTACATTACCTGATGCCCTGGAGACTAAGGGCATGGGATCCCTAGAAATTAGAGTCTCGAGAGTTGTGAGCAATTGTGCGGGTGCTGGGAATCAAAGCCAGGTCCTCTGGAAGCAGACGATATCCTCCATGGCTCCAGTCCCGCAGTTTCTAATCACGGATTTCTATGTGTGTGTGTGTATGGGTCTGCGCATGGATGAATGCTGGTGTCTGAGGACTCCAGAAGAGGTCACTGGATCCCCTGGAGCTGCAGTTACAGGCAGTTGTGAACTGCCCAGCAAGGGTCCCGGGAATTGAACCCAGGTCCCTCCGCAAGATCAACACATGCTCTTAACTGCTGAGCCATCTCATCAGTCTCACAAAACTATTTTTAAAAACTAAAGAAAATGTCTGGTTCCTGTAGAATAGCCAAATAACTAAAAAAAAGGGTTTTGTAGATAGCGTCTCCCTCACTGCCCTCTGTTCCCAGGTTAGCTACCATGTTCTAATTGGCCCTCTCAGGCCTGTGGAACCCCACTGCTTCCTTCTGCTTTCTTTCGTAGAGCTTACAGGGCCTGTAGCTGTCTTGGCTTTGTTACTAATCATTAGCATTTTGGGAACTGGGGCTCTGTAAGTTGTTTGCATTGATACACTGATTTGGGAAGAGCCAAAACTTAGAGTTCCATTACTGCTGGTTTTTCTCCGAAATTCCTCCTTCAGTTTTTCATATACATATAACACACACACACACACAAACACACACGTAAATATGTAGTTTCTGTGTTTTCCCACACACATGTATTATAATTTTATGTATGTGAGCATACATATAAACATGTACATATAGGGGGCTTGAGAGCTGACTCAGTGATTAAAAGCACTGGCTGTTCTTCTAGTGGACCCAGGTTTAATTCTCAGTACCCACATGGGGCTCACATCAATCTGTGACCCCAGGCCTAGAGCATCCAACATCCTCTTCTGGACACTATGGATACTGTATGCACATGGTACACAGGTGAAACACTCATGCATATAAGAGTAAATAAATAGCTTTAAAATACATATATGTTCATTTTTCTTGTTAAAAAGTTAACAATAGATTGATTTTTATGTGTCTGTGTTTGTGCTTGGTATTCATGTGTTAATGTATGTGTGTGGCATGCGTGTGTCTGGTATATGTATTCATGTGTAGGTATGTGTCTGGTATGTATGTGTTCTTGCATGAGCATGTTTATGTGTGTGTTTAGTATTTGTGTATTCATATGTGGGTATGTTTATGTGTGTATTTGTATGTAAACCATAGGTTAATGTCGGGTTCTCTTTTTTTAATCTCTTTGTACCATTGTGTGTGTGTGTGCATGTGTGTGTGTATGTGTATGATCTATGTACTTGTACATAGAGGTATATATACATGTGCATGTTGGTATATGTGTATGAGTATATGTATACATGTGGAGGCTGACTGATATTTTCTATGTTGCTGATTGGGAGGTATATGAATTTGAGGGCCTCACTCAGTATTTTGACGAAAAAAATAGTACTTAACATTAATTTATGCTTTCTTTGTGCTTGGCAAACATGGACTATTTGTTGCCATGTTCTCCATCACTGTGCTGGCAATAATCATAATACATTGCCTTGAACGTCAGTTTCTCCATCTGAATACTAATAACTGGCATTATAGGCTAGGTTGTTGGTTTCCTACTGAATATCACTTCACTAAACATCAACATTGGGGTCTAGAGAGATGGCTTAGTGATTAAGAGTACTTGTTGCTCTTGGGGGGGGGAGACAGGTTTGGTTCTCAGCACCAGATGGAGGCTTACACATTTCTAGAACCTCAGTTCCAGGGGATCTGGTGCTCTATCCTAGCCTTCACAGGCACCAGGCATACATGCAGTACAATATATATATATATTACATGTATAATATATATGCTGGTATACATGCATGAACACATATAATGCACTGCATATATATACATATAAGAAAAACACTCATACGCATACAATAAAAATAAATCTCTTTAAAGGCATCAACATCAAATGTAAGCATTCCCTGACAGTGACAGATTACAAAGGAAACAAGATTGCTTTGCCAACCATGAAATCGACCCAGTTTCCTCCTCCACAGCTAATACGGGTGACTCAGCTTCTTTACCAAGTGACAGCATTGGGCTCTCTTCATTTTTACAGACTTCTGGATAAAAATTAAGACACTGACTCATCAGATCATCCTCACTTCCTGAGAGGACCCAGTCCAGAGCGGAACACTGTTTCCTTTCTCCCCTTAGGTCACCCCACAAACCCACTCAGCTCCCTCCACCTGGCACTCCCTGAGCCCCCATGGAACATGGGTGCTGCCGCTGGGTCCAGTGCTGCGCTTGATATCGTGTGATTACAGACAAGCTCCTGGCAGTTGCTGAGGACCAGCTTCCATGACAGGCACTTTGCAGAGATCCTGTCTATGGCTGAACTTGAAAACTACCCATTGCTATGTGTTCTGGGAGCGCATTCCTGCTTGAACGAGCCAAAGAAAACAGTAGTATAAAAAACTCCCTATGGCTTCAAGGTTTCCTAGACTTTGCCGTGCTCAGATCCAAGGCAAATGCAACCGAGTTGCTCTCCTCTTCCTATGGAACCGCCTTTTTGGTTCCTCACAGACTCTGGTCATCTTCCCATCCCACCACATGCAGCTTCCAACTTGAAGTCTGGTGCTAACCCAAACCTTCCCAGCTGTGTGCAAAGCATACCACATTTTCTCCTGTCAGACGGCCCTGAACCAATTCATCCATGATAGCCCACTCTTCCTAGACATACCAGTGATATCATTCCTTCCTCCACCAGGGGGGCCCATGGCGGTCACAAGCAGAACATCCACAATGTCCAGCCTGTTTGTGTCTTTCTTGTCAAACCAGTAACCATGGTCAATCCATTGTCTCAGCAGCTCGATGGGGGGCTGGGCTCCATACACCTCTTTGGCTGGCATGTTGAGGTCATCTGTAGAAGGAAATCATAGCCACACACACTGTGAGTACATGGGACCCTCTGGTCTTACAGGGGTAACCAATGACTGCTCCCTTCATGAGAAAGTCTGTTTCCAGTGACCCCACCCCCATTCTAGACCCAGCCAGTAGACATCTTGACCAGATGCGAAAGGGTTTTCTTTCTGCCATTTTTCTTAGCCAAAATACACTGTCTACTGTGTCATAGACATTTTGTTAATTGCTAAGCATATGACAGTGAAGGCCCGACCAAAAGTTTCCTTTTGTTGTGTTTTCTGTCTTGAGACACCCAGGCTTATCTCAAATTGTAACACAAATAATAAAAACCCAGAGACAGAAGTTGGGGTTTGACTCAAAAACCAGAAAAGCAAAGTAGTCAAGTCACTAGAGAAATTGTACTTCTAGGGCTGGAGAGATGGCTCAGAGGTTAAGAGCACTGACTCTTCTTCCAGAGGTCCTGAGTTCAATTCCCAGCAACCACATGGTGGCTCACAACCATCTATAATGAGATCTGGTGCCCTCTTCAGGGGTGCAGGTACACATGCAGGCAGAGTATTGTATTCATAATAAATAAATAAATAATAAAAAAAGAAATTGTATTTCTACCAAGGCTGGGCAACCATAAATTAAGCCAACTGTCTTTCTTTCCTCTCATTTTATATTCCCTCTAGTGCTGGGATTAAAGGCGTTTGACTCCCCAGTACTGGGATTAAAGGTGTGAGCCACTATCACCTGAATTTGTTTCTACACTGATCTTGTGTAGCCTGGGGTGGCCTTGAACACAGAGATCCATTTCATCTGTCTCCCAAATCCTGGGATTAAAGATGTATGTCACCATTATCTGACCTCTAGTGGCTTTAGTTTTGCCTCTGGTTTTCAGGCAAAATTTATTTATGAAAATAATATACCACTACATCTTGTACTATAGAATGCTGTCTGCCAACCAACATAGACATTCTAGTGTGATGGGGATTGAACCCAGAACCTCTACGTGCTAAGCAAGTCCTGGACTACTGAGTAAGAACCTTTTCTCCTGATTGGGCATTACAATAGCTGAACTCTGCGGGGAGCAAGGCCTTGAACTAGGGCTTTTGGTGAGGCTCAAAATGGCAAGAATGGGATACAAGGTCTCTTAAGCACAAGGACATTTTCCTCCTGGAACACGTGGCTCAGTCTTGGCACATGGGAGACACCAAATCCAGCAAAGGCTCTCTTCATTTCTCTTCAACAATTACTGATAGAATGATCAGTTTGTGTGAGTCAACATTCTAGGAACTTTAGAAAAATAAACTCATGCAAACATGAAATTAAAGGACATAGCATTACCTGTGTGTTCAAGGTAAATAATTAAGTCAAACTATACCTAGGGTTGGAAATGATACAGGAATGTAGCTTGGTTTAGCAGCAAGGCTTAAGCTGGTTTTGGATATGCCATTAAAAAAGGGTGGGAGACCTGGATGGAGGGGAAGAAAGGAAGGACAGAAGAGAAAGGAAAACTAAAACAGACAAGATTCTTGCTTTTCAGGAGATGTGCGTCCACAGGGATATAAATAGAGCCACGAAACATGTGTTATTAATACACAAGTTAGAAGTACAGGACTCAAGATGACCCAAGACAGCAAGGGCATTATGAGTACCTCCTGAGTCAGCAGCCAGACTAGTACAATCATGATGACGATTAATCTCATTCAGGTCTGAGGCTCAAATGAAAAAAGAAAAAAAAAAGAGGAAGTGCTTTGTACAAAGGTGAACGTTGAGAAAACGTCTCTGTTCTTACTTCACAGACATTTTCTGGGCAACTACTGGGTTCCTTTCCTTAGTGACTGCCAACGCCTACTTATCTGCTGTCACTTGGTGACAACTCACATATCTGAAGCAAGTGGACACAAATATTACCTCTGGAGGTGTCAGAGTTTAGCTACCACCACCACAGTCTCCTAGAAATGCTGTTAACTACGAAGAAGGAAAAGGAGAAGCAGAGAGGAAAGGAGAGACAGGAAGGGATGGATGGAGGGAGGATGGGAGGGAGGAACAGAATGAAGGAACAAAGGAGGGAGGGAAGGCAGAAGGAAGTGAGATGGAGGAGTGGTGTTGGAAGGAAAGATAAACATTTGCTGGAGAGAGTAAGGAAGCTCTGAGCTGCTGCAGCTTGGTCCAAGGACTTGGTCTACCCAGACCCAAGTCAATGCCTTACCTACAAACACCACCGCCTTCTTCCCTATGGGAGGCCCGAAAAGGCCTTTCCGCCGGCGATCCAGCTTAGCCATGATGATATCTTGGGTCTGGTTGGCTGACGTTCTGGCAGAGAAATTGATGAAGTTGGGCAAGTAGATATTTTTGGGAAGGTGGAGAAGGAAGTTGTTGGTGATGGCTGATTTGCCAGTGCCGGTAGGACCCACGAACATTATTGGAATCTCATGGTCCAGGTAGGTTTTTAAGAAGAAGGATTGCCGGGCAGTCTCCATGGTGGGGATGATGAGGTCTGATACCTGTTTTTACAAAGATACGAGAAAATCTTGGTCCTGGACCAGGAAGACTGGGCCTTGGGATTCAAGGGATCTGGCTTTGAACTGTAGCTCCATTTTTTTTATTATCTTTATGACCTTGAGCAACCATTTAACCTTTCAAGGGCTTTCAGTTTCAATTTTGAGATGGGGATAAATGACATTCAATACACAGTTGTCAGATATCGAATGGGACCAAACACATAAAGGTGAGTGCTATGGTCCCTGCGGAAACAGAGATATAGAAGTTTTCAGTTTGTCTAAGAGACATAGGACCTAAGTAGAAAGGCAGGGATTTGAATCTCAGCTTCTATGATTCCAAAGTCTACATTCTTAATACTAAACTGGCATAAAAATCATTAACCATAAGGATGGGGTCTAGCTTCTATCTCGGAGACTTCCTTTCAAACAAGCAAGATCCCCCTGTCTCAAGCAAGATCCACCTTCCACATGCCACCATGGCTCAAAGGTTTAGGTGTGTTATAGTCTAGGCCTGGAATGTCATCAAATGCTCAAGTGCTGAAGGTCTGATTTCCAGTGTAGAAATGTTCGGAGGTGAGGGTTTTGTGAAGTAATTGGATCCTGAGGTTCTGACCCCATCAGTAGATTAATCCCTTGATGGGTTCACGACTCGTTGCTTTATTGGAAGCTGGTAGACACTTAAGAAATAAGAACCATTGAAGAGGGTAGAGGGGTCTTTGGAGCACATTTTTTTCAGGACTTTATCCTATCCCTGTCCTCTTTTTCTCTCTCTGCTCCTAGGTGTCATGAAGTGAGTAGGTTTTCTCTGTCAAGCCCTCCTGCAGTAATAGTATACCTTAGCACCAGCCGGGTGATGATGGGGCCCAGGGAGTACAATATAAACCCAGCAGCCACAGTTGGCATTTTCCCTCTAAGTTGACTCTCTTAGACATCCTACCACAGCGACACAAAGCTAATGCAATATGAGCCCTGGACTTCTCTTATTCCTGACCCACCTTCCCCAACCTTGAGGTCTGTGTCTTGAAACCTGTGCTCACTGAATCCCTCAAGTTTTCAAGATGGAAATCGAACATATTCTTCTTGGCTCTGAGGATCCTAAATGGGTTTGGAGACCTCAGTCATGGCTTCTGGAATCTTTATCACTTTGGGTAGAATATCTTACCTACATTTGAATTCTCTGAGTTTAAAATCTGTTATCAATCATTTTGTCACAGCTGATTCTTAGGTGGGGCGGGGCAAAGGCTGGGCGGATGTGTATTCTACTTAGCGGTCTCATCTGTCTAGTTTGAAAAGGAGGCATGAACTTGATCTGCTGTGTTGTGTGGCTCTGGGAAGTACCATTCACGCTGCAGTTTGTAAATGTTGCTTCCCCAAATCAAACTTGACCTTGACTTGGGTGCCACCAAATCTATGCAACTTGGAAGCCTTTGCAAACAAAAGTGTGGCTTCTTTTGAGAAACAATTTGGCTGGGTGAAAGGAAGCGGATGGATGTGTTCATAGAGCAGAGCAGAGAAGAATCAAGTCTAGTAAGAGGATGCATTCAAGGATGTCATGCTTGTAGCATCCCGAAGTCTTCCCTGGGACCCTTTAAGACATGGTAAAAACAGGCTGCAAGCAGGCCAGGATTCTCCATGAAGTCACTCGTTCCTTTAGCAATGCTGAATGCAGAACCAGGTTCAAGATGCCCATTTTATAGCTGAGACCAGGAACTTGAAGCCAGCTGGCTTTCGTCCAGTGTTATTTTCAGCTACTTGAATGCTTGTTTGACAAGGGGAAAATACCCACTGGAGCTGAAAATACTTTCTACACTGGGCTCCTGTCCATATGAACTTAGTACAATTTCAAATCCACAAAATTCAGACAACAGAGCTGTATAAGGACAATTCGAGCTGAGGAGCTCAGTGCTGGCGTTTCTTTCAGCACTGGCCCCTAGAGCGTGTGCCCTGAGAGCAGCAGAGTCTCCCTGCCTAAGGCATCTCTAAGAGCATCTGTGGTCCTGCCTGGTTTATCGATAGCCTCGCATTTCCATCTGTTGCCATCTGTGACCCTACTCTGAAGAGCTGCACAGTCACCTCAGAAAGATCAATAACATCTACTAGGTTGTACTAATAGAGGCACAGGAGTGCTCACTTTGTGTATTCTCTGTAGAACTGGATATATGTGAGTTAGCCACTACCCAGAAAATTCATTGATTAGAACCTGTTTTTCTGAGTTCTGTTGGAGGAAATCTTTTTCTGAGGATATAAAATAGATTTTTAAGGCTTGGATGGCCAAGATGTAATTATGATCCACAAGGATAATGACAATAATCAGAATAGTGACAAACACCTTTCTAACTCCTACTGTGTGCCACATGGGTGTGTATACTATCTTCAATCTTGGTGATCATCTTTTATTGTTTTTTCTTCCATTATATGGTTGGGTAAACTGAGGCAAGGAGCTTGAAGCCCACATAAGGAATCTAGGTCTCTCTGCTATTAACGTCTATGCTTTTGAAGGTTTGATCTTTGCACAGCTCTTCCTGGAAATGCTCACAGGGAGCTGGTAGTTATTGATGTGGGAAGTCCTTCTGTAAATGTGTTGCTTTTTTATCAGTTAATAAAGAAGCTGCTTTTGGCCAGTGGCTTAACAGAATTTAGCCAGGCTAGACGGGATATACAGGGAGAGAGTAGGCGGAGTCAGTGAGAAGCCATATACCCGCCAGAACAGACACATGGACCTGCCAGAGCAGACAGATGCCAGAACTTTGCCTGGTAAGCCACAGCCATGTGGCGATACACAGATTAATAGAAATGAGTTAATTTAAAATATGAGTTAGGTAGAAATAAGCTTAAGTTATTGGCCAAACAGTATTGCAAATAATACCGTTTCTGTGTGATTATTTTGGGGCTGGGCAACTGGGAAACAAACAAGCGGCCTCCCGTCAACAGTTCTTCTCCCTGGAAGGGTTCTTGGGAAATCCCGGAAGCCATGGCATTTCTTTTACCTTTGCATTTGCAGGGATAGTCTCTTCTTCTTTGGTGATGTATTCTGTCCATGCATTCCAGTGTCCACCACCTTGTTTGAGGAAGTAAAAATCATAGATGCTTCCTGCACCCAAGGAAACAGAACATGCCATTAGCAGACCAAGGTTAACTTTTGTATTTGAAGAGTTTGATTGCTCTAGCTATAGGCATCTAAAACACATACGATCAGGCCGGGACAATCGCGGTGACACTTAACCTGCCACTGGTAACTATAAACTGGAGCAAAAAATTGAAAAGACCAGTGTCTTTATTATCCATATAAAATGATAAGTGAAGATTATGTAAAATTTTCTTATTTTCATTCTTTGAGACAGGGATCTGCTCTGTAGTAATGTTCAATTGCATTGGGCTTGGACTTACTATGTAGCCAAACCTAGCTTACAACGTATTTTTAAGAGTATATGCAGTTGTTTAATTATCTGTGGGAAAGGCATGCCATAGCATGTGTGTGGAGGTTGGAGGACAATTAATGGAAGTCAGTTTTCTCTTTCTACCATGTAGGTCCCAGGGGTCAAACTCAGGTCATCACCCTTGGCAGCCATCTGGCAGCTCCCTTAGCTTTAAACTTGTGACGCTCTTACCTCAGCCTCCCTAGTGCTGGCCTTACACACTCAGTTAAATTATTCCTCTCTCCCCCCGCCTCCCTGTATGTGTAGTGTATGTACTTGTTAGTATGAACACGCACATGTGTGTAAGCATGTGTATGCACATACGTACTCATGACTGTGGGAGTCAGAACTGATGTCACGATAGCTCTCTGCCTTTATTATTTTGAGACAGAGTCGCTCGCTGAACCTGAAGCTCGTTGACTCTGATAGACTGGTTGCCCAACGAATTTCAGGGCTCTGCCTGTCTTTGTGCCTCTCAGCACTGGGGTTACAGGCATGTACCATTGTGCTGGCATTTTATGTAGATTCTGGGGAATCGAACTCAGGCCCTCATGCTTGGATGGCAGGCACGTAATTGACTGAACCATCTCCAAAGTCCCTCAAGCCAAATTATTCTTATTAATAAAAACAACACTTTTTAAATAACGAAAGTAATAAACCACTCTAAATCTCTACTTGTATAGCAGTTTCCTCCCAGGTAAAACCTCCATCTCGGAGGGAAGGTTTAGAGACAGGATGTTCTAAGGGGAGGTGAAACATTCCATCCTGCAGGAAAGCTCCTTCAGCTCAGAAAGTAAACAACTCAAAGGCTCTGAAACCAGCCATATATTGTAGTTCCCCCCTTCCCAAGCATATATGAGCGGTGAGGACTGCGGAGAGAGACTCAGACCAACAGCTTCCTGGAAAGGACACTCTCCAGTCTGTTCACTGTCTGCAGTGGCACAGTGTGCCCCAGGTCTCCTGCTTTTGTGGACTCGCGCTCAGGCTGGGGTGGGCTTCAGTGATGCAGCTGTCTCTGACTCAGTTCTGCTCCCATAAGTATCCCCTCACCCCTGTTCGTGGAAGGTAACTCAATGAAACTCATTACTGCACCACTTTGGACTTTGGTGCTATCCTTACTGTGGTCCATCACTGGCTGCCCCTAGGAACAAGTTGATGTCTGTTCCTGTCTCATCAGGAATAATGCCACATAAAACCCTCACACGAAGAAATAACCTTTTGATGATAGTTCCTGCAGCCCATCCTCCAGGGGCACTAATGTATCAGCGATGCAACGATACACTGCCGAGAAACTATTTTACAAGAATGGGATCACATGACACGTGCAGTTTTAAAACAAGGATATTAGATTTAGCTATGCGTATTGGGAAAGCCTGTAATCCCAGTGTTCAGAAAGCTAAGGCAGGAGAGGTACCATTTTGAGGCTAGTCTGGGATACATGGTAAGATCTTGTCTCCCACAAAAGATGTTTAACTTTTCTTAGTTGGAGCAGAAGACTGTGAAGCAGAGGAGGCTCTTGAGCTTCAGAGACTCATTATTCATTGTAAGAATACTGTTTGCACAAAGGTGCATGAGTGCATGCATGTGTGTGTGCGTGTGTGTGTGACTGGTCCTTCAGGAGTCCAGCTGAGAATGCAGGCCCCATACCTGGACAGTCCTTTCCAATGTTCAGTGCACACTCACTTCAAACCTGAGTCTGCATTCCCCTGCACCTCCAACTCTGACCAGGCTTCCCCTTGCTGAACACTGCACCATCTGCTTCAATGTTCTTACCCACTGTCTAGCACATGGGTGGCATTTGTGTTGGGCTCCCCAAGAGTGGTTCTCAGAGGGTCTTGTGCCACCAAGCCACCAACTCAACAGGGGTCTCTCAACAAGCTGAGCAGACAGATCTTTCCTAACGTCTCTTCTTCCTCTGCTGCTGTTACAGGACATCTATTTCTCTTTCTCCTTTCTGACTTTTTTTTTCACTTTAAAAATGTCTGTTACTGAGAACTTAGCACCAGCTTTCTGAGGTTGTCTTGAGCTGTGGCTCTGGTAACTCGTGCTCGCTGGCAGGGAGGGGCTCCTCAGACCATGCTAACTCCTCCACACTTGACTTCATTTTTCCCCCCTTGTTCTATTTTGGTCAAGTTTCCTATTTTGCTTTGCTGTTGAAGTAAAGACTCTCAGCCCTTGTCCACCTCTTCTGCTAGCTGCTATCCATGTACCCTGAGAAGTCTAAGATTGGGCTGCCGATTCCACTGCTGTCTCCAGACATCTAAGTCACTCCTTGAGTCTTCTAAAAACGTTTTTAAAAGACTTATTTGTTTATTATGTACACAGTGTTCTGCCTGCATGCATCCCTGCAGGCCAGAAGAGGGCACCAGATCTCATTACTAGTAGTTGTGAGCCACCATGTGGTGCTGGGAATTGAACCCACGCCCTTTGGAAGAGCAGCCAGTACTCCTAACCTCTGAGCCATCTCTCCAGTCTGAGTCTTCTAAGAGTTTTATAGCTTCACCTCTTGCATTTAGGTCTGGTGTATTTTGAATTTAATTTTGGTATGGAATAAAGTAAAGGTTAAATTCTTTCTTTTCTACATGTATATTCAGTTGTGCCAACACCATTTGCTGAAATATCCTTTTTGCTGTTTAATTATCTGAGCACACTGTCAAAAATGAAGTCACCATAAATATGAGGGTGTAGATTAGGTCTCCGTTCCATTCAGTTAAGCTGCGTATTGTTTTACTAGTTAAGGGAAGCAGTTGCCATTCCTAGACAAGCTGAGTACTGCACTTTCCCCCCTGAAACGTACCCACATTTTCTGAGTCGTGAACTCACTTCCTTCCCACCTTAGCCAAGGTGCACTCTACTCCCATGAGTTCAGCCCACATCCATGCTGGCGTGATTCCAGAATGTGCAAGCTGGTAGTTACTGCCCACCGCACCTGAGCCCCTCCAGCTTTATGATAGGACTTTCTTGGTTCTCTTGGCCTTGTCTGCAGCCGGGCACTGGTGCCACCACTGTCTACTTTTCTCCTGAGTACTGATTATTGCCAGTAAGAAGTCTCAGAATTTTTGGCAACTCACCCACATTCCTCCTTTACAATAGCATTTCATTTTTAGGTTACTGGAGTGGTGGGTTGAGCAGTGCACCATACCAGAATCTTTTCTCTTCTCTCCCCTCCTCTCTCCTCCTCTCCCCTCCTCTCCTCTTCTCCTCTCCTTTCCCCTCCTCTCTTCCTCTCCTCTCCTCTCCTCTCCTCTCCTCTCCTCTCCTCTCCTCTCCTCTCCTCTCCTCTCCTCTTTTCTTCTCTTCCCCTCCCTCCTCCACTTTGTCCACTGCTTTGCAGTGTCTACAGAATTAAATCACAGCTCTTTCTTAAGTCATGGCTTCAGTATTTTTAAAGAATGCTTGTGCTATTGATTTCATCACATATTAAGGATTGCAGTTTGTCATCCCACGTCACCTCCAGCTTTACTCAGAAGTCACTCTGGTATGACATTTTTATTTTTCTATTTTTGGGTTTTTTTTTTGAGACAGAGTTTCTCTGTGTAACCCGGACTACATAGTAATAACCTATCTCAAACATAAGACAGAACAAACAAAAACAAAAGCAAGGGTTGAAGTTTTAGCTCAGGAGTAGAGCACGGATCTAATATCCCCCAAAACCTGAGTTTGATCCTCCTTACTGACAAAAAATAAAAGTAGAGTTTAAAAATAGACATATAGCATTGTGGACACTATGTAAAAGGATGTAACAGCAGACAGAGCCGTAGGAACAAAGTGCATTTTGAGAACTAAAATGCCTGTAACAGGGTGGTGTGAACTAAGGGCATTTTCTCACCAGTCTTCTCTGAGAGATTTAGTTTTATAAGAAAGAAGAGACTAAAAGCATGTACCAGCAATATATTTTTCTTCTTCTTTTGTGATGTTGGACTAGTCTGTGGCCTGATTCAGGAACATTTAGGCCAAAGAGCAGAGATTTAACTAAAAATGGGCTACCAGCTATGTAATTTGGCCAGCGCTACCATTCTGCACATCTGTGAAGCGGATCTGAGTCTAAGCCAGGTCTAGAAAATCACTGTGGAGATGGACGGAGTCGTCCGTATCTGTCAAGCATCTGAAGGAGCCCTGGGCACACAGGAAGGCATCTGCCAATGCTGTTCCAGGCCTCTGCTCTTCATTAGAATCACTTTTGCTTCCTTTGCCTTATGACTGTCATTCAAACTCTGGTCCAGGCATGAGGGGAGGAAGGAGAACAGAGCAGAAATCGAAGAGAATAAATGCCGTTACCTCTGAGCATCTCAGTGCCTCTGCTTCCTTCCCCACCTGAAGAATAAAGCAAGCTTTTCGACTGATATGTGACCTTTCAAAGGTCACACAATGGTAGCTGACAGAGGGAAATGCGACATTATCTGAACAGAAAAACCCTGGCTGATAAACAAGGATCTCTCAATGATGCCAACCCAACCTTGACAGATCCCCCCAAAGGTCTGCTTGCTTTCCTTAAAGAATACTCTTAAACGTAGTTGTCTTTGCTCTTATTGGCAATATCCATTCACCCTCATGGTTCCTAGGTTGATGTGGGAGACCCCTCTGTATGCTATGAATGTTTTATTGCCATTGGTTAATAAAGAAACTGCTTTTGGCCAATGGCTTAACCGAATATAGCCAGGCTGGGAGAGAGATATATATAGAGAGAGTAGGTGGGGTCAGGGAGAAGCCATGTAGCCGCCACAGGAGACAGACATCTCTGCTGGAGCCTGCTGAAACTTTGCTTGGAGGTCATGACCTTGTAGTGATGCAGAGATTAATGGAGATGGATTAGTTTAGGATATAAGAGCTAGCTAGCAATATGCTTAAGCTATTGGCCAAACAGTATTGCAATTAATATAGTTTCTGTGTGTGATTATTTCTAGTCTGGGTGACTGGAAAATGAACAAGCAGCCTCTCTCAACACTAGGTCATGAAAATCCAAGAAAACAGCATCCCATGATGTCAGAGTTTACACATAGAAATCTTGCCTCGATGCTTGTGAAATGACTACAAAGGATTTGAAGGGTCTTCAGGGGATTATAAGAAAGTGAGACCAAATCCAGAGGCTATATGTTACATAATTGCATGTACATGAACTACTAAATCCTCAGCTGCCCGTGAGTGAGGAGAACAGAGATGAACTGAAAACGTTCACGAAGGATCTTGCAGGGGTGATAAAGCCGGGTTGTGGTGATGGCTGCATTGGGTCAGTTTCCTAAGTCGCTGATTCGTACAATTAACTGGGGGAATCACAACATGAAAACTATGACTTAATAGAGTTTATAACATAAGAAGTGCACCCAGCCCTTAAAGGCATACCCCTTTGGTGTTAAGTGGGGTCTGGTTAGGAGTGTCTTGATTTGCTACTATTTAGGTAGGCAAAAGACAATAAAAGAACCATGTCCCTGCAAGGAAACACTGAAAGAATCCTGGTAGACTCTCTTCTAAGTAGAAAGCAGGTGAACTGGATGGAAAAAAAATGCGCCAGTTTGAATAACATCTCCCAAAGGCCTATGTGTTAAACCCTATTGGAAGTAGGTGGAGCCTTTCAGAGTCAGGATCCAGTAGAAGGAAGTAAGGCCTTTGGAAACACCTTCCCACAGATGCCAGCTCTTCCTCCTCCTCCTCCTGGTTTCCTGGTCACCAGGAGGTGAGCGGCTTTCTGTGCCCTGTGCTGTCTCATCTCAGGCTGCACACCAAATGACTCCGGGCTGAGGTAGCCAAAGCTGTGAGCCTTCTAAGTTGAGCATTTCAGGCATCTGTAATATCTGTAATGGGAAACCGGCTAGCACAGAGAGGAATCAAGTGAGCTCAGGAAGAAAGGAAAGGAAGCCTGGTCTCTTCTCCATGACTGCTCAAAAATGTACTGAAAATTAGGCGGCTGTTCTCCTGCTTGTCAGCTACTGTTCCGTGAGGACGGAGGAAGCATCCCCTTCTTTCCCCTTCACCCCACCATTTTCCCATAGTTGAGAGGATAAGAGGATCGTGGGGCACAGTGAGGAAAGGGGGATGCGGAGGGTCATAGCAAATGGCACTGTAGATTCAGAGAGGTTGCCTCCAAAGGACGGAGCCACAGAATCCTTACGCACAGACCAAACAAACAGAAAAGGCTGCTTCTAACAGATGGTATTAGTTGATCATATGTTGTCACTGGATCCCGGCCAATCGACTTTCCTTTAATCTAGAGCATACAGTCCCTTGGATTCATTTAAAGATATCCTATGAATATTATTTATTCGGATCATAATTAAAATCAACGATAAGTTTGAAAACTATCAGGAAGAGAGTAGTTATTTATCATGGGGACAAAAGTAAAGTTAATTTTCTAAACATTTGTTCGCAGTGGTTACTCGAGGTGGGTCATTTTAGTTTTGCCAACAACTTTTTATTGTTTACTTCTTTTATGTATACGTGTGTATGGTATGTATGAATATGTGTGTTCACATGTGTGTGTGTCTATATAGGTACCTGTGTGCCTGTGGCCCAAAGTTGCTGTTGGAAATCATGCTAGATTCCTTCATATTGGTTTTGAGGAAAGCTCTCTCAGTCAAGCCCAGATATTTTCAATATGACTAGTCTAACTAACCAGCTTGCTCTGGGGATCTGCTGTTTCCACCTTCTGAGGCTGGAACTCTAGATGACCTGCCCCATATACTGGGAATTTTATGTAGGTTCTGGGGATCCAATCTTCATTTGCTTGTGTGGCAAATACTTGAGGCACTGAATCACATCCCCAGCCCACTAAAGCCCTTTCTGAATCAAAGCTACTGGGTGGCTTACAACCACGGAGTAACAATGTGTTCTGGCAATTCTGGTCCCTTGGGTGTTACACAGTTGACAGGACAAAGAAAGAGGAGATGAGGTCACCAGAGTGCTCATGACATTCTAGAAGAAATTACCTGGGAAAAGAGTGGAAACTCTCTATGTCACTGGCCCTCCTGATGCGAAGAGGAAGGGAAGATGTCGTTGCAGAGTGGACCAAGAGTGGAGTCAAAGGCAACTCCTGACCCATGTCTGCAGACACAGAGAAGACACAGACTCGCCTTGAGGGCAGAGGAAAGCAGAAAATAACATATGGAAATGCAGCGTAAATGAAGAGTGGAGGCCAACCTGAGGGGTGTAGTCCTGAAATGTGTTCAGGATGTGACCAAGCGTCAGGAAATGGCTTAGCATCCTTAGCAAGCTGCAAAAGGCATCAGCTAGAAAAACAAAAACAAAACAGGAACAGAAAATCAGAAGGAGAAAATAAGCTGAGACGAGATGGAAAAGGTGCGCTCACAAGGGAGATGTCCAGTCTACCAGGAACAATGACAAGGGTGACAGGGATGCTCAGCAATTGATACCACTTGGTTCACACTATTACATCATACCTATATAAAACTGTAACAACTATGCTATGTATTATACTATATAGCATCACTATACTATAAAGTATCTTAAGTATTTAATATGCAATTACTCCTTTAATTCTTCCAGGAACACCACAGACATGCTCTATTATTGTTGTACATATTTTAGACTGTGAAAACAGAGAGAGGCTAAGGAATTTGCTTCAAGTACGCCAACTAGTAAGTGTGGGAGCCAGAATCCCATCCTCGGCTGTTTCATTCTGGGCTCTGCTTTTAATGGGTATGTTAAAAAAAAAATGGCAGGAAGCAGAATATGCAAAGGTTTGATTAATATTATTCAAGGCGGACAGGAGGCTAATTGAAGTTGTGGGTGACTGATATTAAAATGAAAACCCACCACAAAAGGACAAAACAAAAGCCAAGCAAATGTGATATAATAGATACAGAAGCCAGAAAATACAGCTTCCCTCGCTGACTAAACAGAAGCATCAAATTCCAGGCAGAATGAATAAAAGGAGACCTATGTCTAGACATAGTCTGTCATAGCAAAAACAAAACACAACCTACAATAGAACATTAAATAAAGAACACATGAACAACAAGCTACCACTATATATAAAATTCAGCCTCACTTCTAGCTAAAGAGAGAAGAAATTTTAATTACATTCTGTTTGCACATTTCAAATATGAATAGAATGACAAAACACACAAGGAAAAGTGGATGGTGCTAAGAAGAAACGGGCAATCCATATTATAATTGGAACCATGTGAGAGCCTCTATCAGTCACTAACAGCGAGAAAATGAGTCAGAGGTAGTTAAAATGAACACGGCCATCGTCAACCAACTGAATGTACATGATACTTATGCATCACTTTATCTGAGAACAGCAGACGATGCATTCTTCTCAAACTTGCATGGAATGTTCACCAAGACAGGCCACATTCTTGGCTATAAAACATTTAACGCATTTAAAATAATAGAAATCATACATTATATACTCCTGGAACAGAGTAGAATTAGAATAGAAACCAGTAAGAGAAAGATAGCTAGAAAATCTTTAAGCCCTTCAAGATTAGATGAAACTGACACACGGATCAAAAAAGTTCCAAGGGCTAAGGAGATGGCTCAGGGCTCAGAGGTTAAAACTCTGCTGCTGCCAAGCCAGCAATGATGGAGATCAGAGTTCACATCCCATGTAATGCCAGGTTGGGCTTGGTGGCTTACCTGTAATTTCAGCACTCAGAAGGTTGAGGTGGGATTCTCACAGCAAGCTGGCTAGACAGACTAGCTATACTTACAAGCTCTGTGTTCAAGTGAGAGACTGCCCCCATAGATAAGGTGGAGACTAACCAAAAATAACCAACATCAACTGTGCATCTCCGTACCCACATATGCACAGGTATCCACAGACATGTGCACATGCATACACGCAGACACACACTGCATACACATGAGGAAAAAAGTATCAAGAGAAATTTAAAAATATTATGACCTAAATACAAATTAAAATATGTTTCAATACTATGGGATGTAGTGGAAGCAATCCATGAGATTTTTAGCAAAGAGAGAAATATCTAAAAATCATCAATGGAAATACATTTTAGAAAACTAGAAAAATAAGGGCAAAGTTAATCCAAGATAAATAATGAAATTATAGCAGAAAACAATTAAATTGGCAGTAGAAAATTACTTGAGAAAAATCCACAAAACCCAAAGCAGTTAATTGCTGCGGGACAATGGTCTATACCCTGTCACGTGTATTTTAAATAAATGCTGATTGGTCAGTAGCCAGGCAGGATATATAGGCAGGGCAATGAGAATTCTGGGAAGAGGGAAGTTTCAGTCTGCAGTTGTCATCCAGACACAGAGGAAACAAGATATGACTGCCTTGCTTCTACTTGAACTGCAGGACTGGGTGGGACAGAGACCACAGTCAACAGTTAATCTTTTTTTCTTTTTAAATTGATTTTTATTGAGCTCTATATTTTTCTCTGCTCCCCTCCCTACCTCTCTCCCCCTTCAATCCTCCCCCAAGGTCCCCATGCTCCCAATTTACTCAGGAGATCTTGTCTTTTTCTACTTTCTACTTCCTATGTAGATTATATCTATGTAACTCTCTCTTAGGGTCCTCATAGTTGTCTAAGTTCTCTGGGATTGTGGTTTGTAGGCTGCTTTTCTTTGCTTTATGTTTAAAAGCCACCTATGAGTGAGTACATGTGATAATTGTCTTTCTGTGTCTGAGTTATCTCACTCAAAATAATGTTTTCTAGCTCCATCCATTTGCCTGCAAAATTCAAGATGTCATTATTTTTTTCTGCTGTGTAAATGTACCACATTTTTCTTATCCATTCTTTGCTTGAGGGACATTTAAGTTGTTTCCAGGTTCTGGCTATGACAAATGCTACTATGAATATAGTTGAGCACATGTCCTTGTGGCACGATTGAGCATCCTTTGGATATATACCCAAAAGTGTTATTACTGGGTCTTGAGGACGATTGTTTCCTAGTTTTCTGAGAAATCGCCACACTGATATCCAAAGGGGCTGTACCAGCTTGCATTCCCATCAGCAATGCAGAAGTATTTCCTTTACCCCACATCCTCTCCAGCATAAGTTGTCATCAGGGAAAAAAATCTTCACTAACCCCACACCAGACAGAGGTCTGATCTCCAGAATATACAAAGAACTCAAGAAATTGGTCACCAAAAGAACGCATAATTCAATAAAAAAAAAATGGAGTACAGACCTAAGCAGAGAACTCTCAAAAAAGGAATCTAAAATGGCTGAAAGACACTTAAGGAAATGTTCAACATCCTTAGTCATCAGAGAAATGCAAATCAAAACAACTCTGAGATTTCATCTTACACCTGTAAGAATGGCCAACATCAAAAACAGTTAATCTCTGAGAAGGTTAACAAAATTGATACACTCACAGACCAATTTTATCAAGAACAAAGGAAAAAGATAGGTTGTTCATATCAGGAGTAAAAGAGAGGTCACTGCTGCTAATTCCATGGAGATTAAAAGGATAGTGAAGGGATGCATGAACAAGGGTATCCCATAAATTTGATACTTTAAATAAGATAGGCTTAATTCCTTGAGAGATAATCTATCAAAATTAACATAAAAAGAAATAGATAATTTGTATATGTCCTTATTCATTAACAACAACAACAAAAAACCTGAATCCACAGTTAATGCCTTCAAAACCAATCAAACAAAAATCACACAGCAGAAGGGTAGCATGGGTTTATTGGTGATCTCTATCAAAGACTTCAGAAATGATGTCAAATGTCCATCATCTCTTCTAGGAAACACACCTCTTCCTGTGAGGTCAACATCATCCAAACGCTAAAGCCAAAGATCTTACAAAGGATGACTATTTCTCATCCACATACATAGGCCCTGACAAAATTAGCAAATTGACCAAGTGGGGCTGACTCTAAGCATGTACAGCTGGCTCAACATTTGGAAGTTGACTGTAATTTGAGTTATTAACGTGCAAGAAAAGAAAAATCACATGCCATATGATTTTCATAGAATTTGATAAATCCAACACAAACTAGAGTCTTCTGAGAGCCAGCAACCCCAACTGAGAAAATGCCTCCATAGTATTGGGCTGTAGACAAGCCCATGGGGCATTATCTTAATCAGTGGTTGATGTGAGAGGGCCAGGATCATTGTGCGTGGGGCTGTCCCTGAGCTCTTGGTCCTGGGCTCTATTAGAAAGCGAGGTTGAGCAAGCCAGAAGGAGCATGCATGCTAGTAAACAGCACTGCTCCACGGTCTGTGCATCAGCTCCTGCCTCCAGTTCCTGCCTTGCTTGAGTTCCTGCCTCAAATGCTTTTGATGAAGAACTGTTATATGGAACTGTGAGGGAAATAAACTCTACTCTTCAAATGGCTTTTGGTCATGACGCTTCATCACAGCAGTAGAAAAGTGCCTGAGACAAATTGGTACCCGGAGAGTTGGGTATTGCTGTGACAGACCTAAGCATGTTATTTTGGGGAGGATTGTGGAAAGACCTTGGAACTGTGGGCTAGAAAATAAATCCATTGAGTATTGAGAGCTCAGTGGGCTGTTCTGTAGGAGCTTAGACAATAAGAATGTTGATGTTGAAGATGATGGAAGCCTGGGGAAGTTCAGGGGGAAGTTTAGAAACTGTCTCAGGGCCATTGTTATTTTAAATAACGAATCTGTGGTCTATGCTTAGCTGGGCTGTGGAATCAGCTGTGACTAACAAGAGACCAGCACCATGAAGTGAAACCTTTGCCCTGTTGGGACCATTGATTCTGGTTAGCTGGAGCTGAGGAATTAGCAATGATTTCTAGGAAGAGACCAGCACTGCTGGAAATCTTCTGGGAAGTGTTTGTTCAGGGTCAGTGCATAGAAGCCATATTCTAGAGGTTGCTTAGGTTTTACCTGGAGCTGGCAGCCAAATTTGTTAATGTGTAAGAGACTTCCAGGTGGTATTCATTTTTACATGAAGGGGTCATTGGAGAGCATTTGAGGTTTGGCACCATGAAGAGGGCCTAGAAGAGGCTGCTGGTGAAAGTGCAGCCTAGTTGTAGTTACAGACGCCAGCATTTTGGAGATGGCAGTATCATGGGAAGGCCTCCAAGAGAATAGGAGCAGGCATGGAGTAGACAGGCCCAAGCTGTGTACAGAGAGTAGAGGTGGGAAAGTGCCTTCGGAGGAGTCCAAAAGATTGTGTACTCAAATCCACAGACATTGGGTGTTGTGTTATTTACACTGTTGGAATTTGTTTTTGTTTTTGTTTTTTTTTGTTTAGATTGGTGCCCTGGTTATTCCTTATGCAATAAAGCATTTAATATTTTTGATTTTTACTGGGGTTCACAGTTGAAAGGCTTTGAACTTTTGAAGGTATTTTGGAGTTTTACTGAGACTTTGGATTTTAAAAGTGGCTTTGGATTTTTAAAGAGACTGAATTTTTAAAGAATTTGAATTTGCAAGACTGTGGGACTTTTTAAGTATGTAAAATGTCTTGAATTATAATGTTGACATTAGTGTTTGATCTTGGGGATAGACAAGAAATGAAAGGTTATGGCTTAATGGTGATGTGTTTATGTGTCAAGCTGATAAGGCATCAGTTGTGTTGATTGGTTTTATGTCAACTTGACACCAGCTAGAGTCATCAGAAGAGGGAGCCTCAACTGAGAAAATGCCTCCATAAGATCCAGTTGTAGGGCTTTTTCTTAGTTAATGATTGATGGGAGAGAACCAGCCCACTGTGGTTGATGCCACCCCTGGGCTGGTGGTCCTGGATTATATAAAAAAGCAGATTGAGCAAGCCATAAGATTCAAGCCATTAAGCAGCACTCCTTCATGGCCCCTGCATTATCTCTTGCCTCCAGGTTCCTTCCCTACTTGAGTTGCCTCCTGCCTTGGATTCCCTCAGTGGACTGTTGTGGTTTGAAAGAAAATGACTCCCAAAGGGAGTGGTACTATTAGGAGGTGTGGCCTTGTTGGAGGAAGTGTGTCACTGTGGGGGCAGGCTTTGAGGTCACTTTCTCAAGATTTCCTCAGTATGCCAGCCAGTCAACTTCCTGTTGTCTGCATGAAGTAGCACTCTCAGCTCCAGCACCGCATCTGCCTGCATGCTTCAATGCTCCCTGCCATGATCAAAATGAACTGAACCTCTGAAACTGTGAGTGAGCCCCCCTCAAGTAAATGCTTTCTTTATATGAGTTGCTGTGGTCATGGTGCTTCTTCACAGTAATAGAGAACCCTAAGACAGAAGTTGGTACTGGGGATGGAGTACTGATGTGATAGGCTGGACCATGTATTTGTTTGGAGGAATTTGGGCTTTGGTACTTGTGTTATGAAAGCAGTAGAATGTTTTGAGCACTCCTTAATGGGCCATAATAGCAGGATCATGGAAGACAGAGGTGCTAAGAGCTATTTGAATTGTTGGGGGGTTCAATAAAGAAATCGCAGAGAAGAATTTTAGTATGTTGCCTAGAGATTGTTCTTGTGATACTTTGATGAAGAGAATGGTTGCCTTTTGTCCTTGGCTGAAGAGTCTGCTTGAGGCTCAAGTGAAGAATTTTGAATGAATTTCATTGGCAGAAGAAATCTCAAACAGCCTATTATAGACTCTGTCATGTGGATATTAGTGGTAACTCTAATGAAGATTTATAATGAAAAGTAGCAAGCTGAGCAGTGTAAATGACAAAAAGTACCTTTTGAGGAGAAAAAGAGCACCAGGAAGTGGAATGGAGAGAAAGCCTATATTCAAGAAGATAAAAAAAAATTAAGAAATGGAATAAAGCAAGTGGTGACCTCAGGGTAAGATCCCACACCACAAATTTTCAACCTGTGGAAAAGAATTAAAGAAAAGTTTAGAGCCAGCTGTGGTGATGCATGCCTTTAATCTTAGCCTGAGAAGGCAGAGACTGGCAGATATCTGAGTTTGAGGCCAGCCAGGTCTAAAGATCAAGTTCAAGGACACCCAAGCTTAGGCAGTAAAGGAAAATAGAAAGCTGGTGAAGATGTAATTCAACAAGGGAGCCATGTTCCAGCCCTACTAAGCAGCTCCCCTTCTTGATCATCATGGACTGAACCTCTGAAACTGTAAGCGAGCCTCCCTCAATTAAATGTTTTCTTTATAAGAGTTGCCATGGTCATGGTGTCTCTTCACAGCCGTAGTAAACCCTAACCAAGACAACTGTGATTCAGGATATGTAAACCAAATAAATCTGTTTCTCCCAAGTTGCTTTTGGTCGTGGTGTTTCATTATGGCAGCAGAAAAGTAACAGGCACCCACTCATGATAAAACATCTCAGCAAATTAAGAAAAGCTGGAACACACCCAAACCAAGCACAGATGCCATGGTACTTTCTTGCCCAGTCCTGTGCAGACCACGAAGGAAGCAGGATGTGACCTACCAACTGAAAAAATTACGGAGCCATATGACAAAAATAGATCAGAATAATGGGTTAATATAAGTTACAAGAGCTAATAAATAGCCTGAGCTAATAGTCCAATCAGCTTTATAACTTATAGAGATCTCTGTGTGATTTTCTTTGGGGCTAAACAGCTGTGGGGAACAGAGTGGGACAGAAACCGCAGGCCCTCATGTTACAGTACTTAAGACAAAGACTAGGTATTTTCTTCCTAGGTTGGGGAGCTTTTCCTTTTAGGATTCTAAGATTCTCCTTCATCACTTCTATTCAAAGTCATTCTAGAAATTCTAGATAATGGAATGAGATAAAGAGACAAAACATCAGGCAGGAAGAAATGAGTCATATGACATGGTAGAAGGATGACATGGAAATTCTTCTGGAACTCATTGGTAATATGTCAAGGCTTCAGGTACAAAGACAACTGCTTTCCTGTCTATCAGAAGTGAACATGTAGAATTTAAAATAAAAAACATAGGACTTTATCCGCTGAGCCATCTCACTAACCCCAAATCAAGCCACTATTAAGTAATTACTACTCTTTTAGTAAATATTTATGTCAAAGAATATTTGTAGCTATTTTGAAGACAATAAAGCAAAACCTATAAATTCTTCAATATATTACATTATAACACAAACTTAAAAGAAGTACTAACGACGAGGTTGTTAAACAAGAAGCATGTGAATGTGTGGATCGGGGCTAGAAAATAGAAAAACCAAAATGGAGGTACTTCTTACTTTTACTGGGTGGTGAAATGATGGATAATTTTTACAAAAATAGAACAATGGCATCCCAAACACCTTCCAAAATAAACTGTCATTGTGGTTTTAGAAAGTAATTAAATGTCCCACTCATGTCTTATGCGGGTCAGCTGTGAAGAAGCTCACTCCCTTACTCCTTAGCTTTTGATAAACGCTTACATGGCCCACACATTAAGTCGCATTTGGGTCACATGCTTTAAACTCATATAACAGGATGTAAATACCTCTTTCTGGAAAGATGTTGTTTTTGGTGAGTTTCACACTTTTGGGCCTTGGGTAACGATCATCTATGCCCATGATCAGGTTGCGGAAAAATACATCAAATTTCTTTCTGCTCTCAGCATTGATGGTACCTGCCACTGTCCACACCAAAGAGAAGAGAAACAGTCCTTGCAGCCAGAGGAAGATCTGCTGACTTGACAGACCTTCAAAGAACTCGCTTTCCTCCTCCTCTACGTTCCTGATCTCATCTGAAAGTGAAAGAAAGGGAAGCTTAGGTCAAGAAGAATGCTCGGTGTGTAAGGGATGAGCTGGTTGGTTCTGCTTCTGAGGGGCCTGGAAGGTGACTGATGCTGAGCATCCATCCCACACCGGATCCTTTACCACATACATGCATTCACACACATAGTGTCTATATACTCGTTTAGGTGTGTATGTCTGGTGTTCATGTGTGTTCAGATGTCTGAGGGTACAGGTGGAGGTCAGGGGTGATGCTCAGTGTCTGCCTCAATTGCTCTCTACTTCCTTTTTAGAGACAGGGTCTCTCATTGAACCTGAAGCTTGCCAATTTGGCTAGACCAGCTGGCCAGTGGGCTCCAGGGATGCTCTTTCTCTACCTCTCTCTGAGTACTGGAATTGTAAGCATTAGCTACCATGCTTAGCTTTTTACCTGGGTGCTGGGGATCTGAATTCAGGTCCTCATACATGCATAGCAAGAACTTCATAGACTGAGCTATATCCCTGGCACCTATATTTTCTTCTTGTTGTTAAACATAACATAAAGTTTGCCATATTAACCATTAAAGTGCACATTTCAGCAGTTTTCAGTGCATTCACATGGCATCATTAATACTATTCATATCCAGTTCTTCTTTATCCAGAACTGGAGCTTGGTACTACTCACAAAAACTTGTCCTCCTCTTCCTCACTCCTTACATGACTGGCATCCTGCTTTCTGTCTCCATGTGCGACTACCATAAACACATTATAGAAGTCAGTTATTTTGTGACTGGTTTATTTCACTTAGCATAGTATCTTCAGGACTCACCAATTTTGTACTTGTCAATGATTCCTTAATTTATTTTTGTTAAATTATAATTTTATTTATTTTATTTTATGTGTAGTATAGACAGTTTGTTTAAGTAAGGATGTGTTACATTTGTGTTGCAGAATAACTGTTTAAAGATGTGTTAGATTTGTTTCACCTTGCCTGCCCAAGGCACCTGATTGGTCTAATAAAAAGCTGAAAAGGCTAATAGCTAGGCAGTAGAGGGATAAGTGGGGCTGGTGGGCAGAGAGGAAAAGGAGGAGGAGGAATCTGGGCTTCAGAAGAGAGAATAAGGGAGAAAGAGAAGGAGCCAGCCAACCAGGCAGCCACCAGGCAGCCAGACATGGAAGGAGCAGGAAAGTAGGAATACAGAATGAAAGAAAGGAAAAGTCCTGAGGCAAAACATAAATGAAGAGAAACAGATTAAAAATAAATTACAGGAGCTAGTGGGACAAGACTAAACTAAGGCCAAGCATTCATAACTAATAACATGTCTCTGTGTCATGGCTTGGGGGCTGACAGTCCAAGAAAGCCTGTTACATGGATGTTTTCCCTAGATGTGTGTATGTGTACAGTACACATGTCTGGTGCCCTCGGAGGTCAGAAGAGGGTATTAGATTCCCTGTAACTGAAGTTATAGATGGTTGTGAACTGCTATGTGGATGCTGAAACTGAACTTGGGTCCTCTGCAAGAGCAATAAGTACTCTTAACTGCTGACCCTTCTCTCCCACCCTATGATAGTTTGAATGTGATTGGTCCCTGTAAGCTCCTAGGGAGTGGCAGCATTAGGACGAGTGGCCTTATTGGAAGAAGTGTGTCACTGTGGGGGCCGGCTTTGAAGTCTCCTTTGCTCAAGCTATGCCCAGTGTCAGGCCACTTCCTGTTTCTTGCAAGTCAAGATGGTAGGACTCTCTGCTCCTTCTCCAGCATCATGTCTGCCTCCATGTCCCACCGTGATAATAGTGGACTACATCTCTGAAAATGTAAGAGTTGCTGTGGTCATGGTGTCTCTTCACAGCAATGGAAACACTAAGACAAACCCCAATATTTACTATATCAAAGCAAATTATGTTTCATTGTGTGATTATACTGCCTTTTTATCCATTCATCTGTTGTTGGAGAGCTTGAATGAGGATGGGCATATAAATATCTGATCAAATCTCTGCTTTCAGTTAATGTGAGTATATATGTAAAAGCTAGAATATTGATCACATATGAAGTCTATGTTTTTTTTTCTCAAAGAAACCACCAAAATATTGTAACAGACAAGCTGCATTACTTAAGCGTCCCAGCAACAGTCCGTAAGTCCATAAGGGTTCTGATTTCTTCATCCTCCCAGATGCTTGCAGCTTATTTATTTTTATTTGCAGCCATCCTGCCAGGCATGAAAAGATATCTCCATCACTGTGGCTTTGATTTACATGTCCCCAGTGGTTAGAGATGACAAACCTTTTCATGTAATTCCTGACCATGTGGAACTTCTTGGAGAAATGTCCATTCAAGGCCTTTATGTTTGTACTGTTTGTATTTTTGTGCTGAATGAATGTTAGTGATTTTCGTAGTGTTTCTTTTTGTATCCTCTGTGTTAATTCTTTGTGTGTACATGTGTGTGTTCCTGTGGCTGTGACTGCACTTACATGTTCTGATGTTTATGCACATACGTGATGGAGGTCAACCATGGCTGACCTTCCTCAGGTGCTACCAACATTGTGTTTTTGAGACAAGGTCTCTTATTGGTCTGGGCTCGTTGATGGGCCTGGCCCATCAGTGCCCCTGTATTCAGTGTCTCTGCCCCTCCAGCACTGAGGTTACTGTTGGTAATACATTTTGATGCAGACAGATTTAAAATTTTAATGACATACAGTGTGTTTATTCTTTCTATTTATGTCTTTGATGCTATATCCAAGAATTCATTGCCAAGTCAACAGCTTTTGCCTTGTGTTTTTTTCTTAAAAATTCACAATAGGTTTTATTTCTGTTTAGGTCTTTCATCCGTTTTGAGTTGATTTTTGTTTATATTAGGTAATGATCCACTTTAGTGTTTTTTTTTTTTTTTTTTTGAGACAGGGTCTCTCTACATAGTCCTGGCTATCCTAGAACTCACTAAGTAAACCTGAATGACCTCAAACAAAGACAAAGACAAAGACAAAGATCTGCTACCTCTGCCTTCTGAGTGCTAAAATTAAGGACATGTGCCAACACTCCTGGCTTAATTTTTAAAAAAAATTATTTTGGTATTATTCGTGTATGGATGTGTGTGAGAGTGGATGTTTGTACGTGAGTACAGATGCCCATGGAGGCAATAAGAGGGCTTTGGATTCCCTGGAGGCTATGTGTCTATAATTCCAGCACTCCAGAGGATCAGGCAGAATGATCATGAATTCAAAGCCAGTTCTGAGACACACACAAACATACATACATATGTATGTATATCTTATTACTTATAATATATGTATATCTTATTACTTTTAATATGTAGACATAGGTTCATGTGCAAACATACATACATACATACACACACACACACCCCTCTTCCATGACTTTAACTCAAATTCAGAATCTAAATTTAATTATGAGAAAATAACTGTTCAGAATCAAGAGGCAAAGTTGCCAAGGACAAGAAAAGACAGAAAATGTCCCAGATGGGTGCAAACTGTGGGCATATGTCAATTCAATGCAGTGTGGCATTGATGGATCCAGCAGCACAGCACCAGTGCCCTTGCTCATTCTAACAGCGATACCTTGGTCCCTCACTGGCCTGGAAGTTGATAATTTTGCTAGTCTGGTTGGTCATAGGGTACCTGAGGAGGTCCGGGGACAACCTCCGTCTTCACCTTCTACACAGGGTTTCTTGTTGCTCACCCCATATGTTAGCCTGGCCGGCACACACACATATCCATAGATTCTCCCATCGGTGCAAGAGCACTGGGATTACAGGTGGGCTACACGTCTAGCTTTACGTGGGTCCTGGAGATTTGAACTCGGGTCTCCATATTTATGCAACAAGCACTTTACCCACTGGGCCATCTCTCGAGTACCCAGAGCATAATTTATAAAAGTCAAGCATTATTTATAAAATTCCTCACTCCACTGTCAGCTAGGCTATCTTTTTAGTTTACACTTACATTTTTTGGGGGGGAAAATAAGCTGAGAAAATATGTTTAGTATCAGAAGCTGTGAAGAAACTCTGAGTTTGAGTTATCTCATCTCCTGAAACTTCTCACAGTGGCATCCGGTGAGAGCTCGCCAAATGCACGCGTCTTCTGTCCTCAGCAGTGGATGTCAGTGAAGTCCAACGTATGTGACAAGGGTTACGGGAACATGCGATTGTACTTCAGAGGTACACGATCACAGAACCATTATCTCCTGGAGAAGGTTCCTGGTTTTGAAACTGGTATGGTTAGCTCTCTTCTAAGGTATTTGCGCTGGGAATTTATCTATCTGTAAATTTTCTTTCTTTGTGTAAATATGTGTGCTTGTTTTTTCGTGTGTGCAAGTGCACGTGTGTGTGTGTGCTTGTGAATAGAGGTCAGAGGTTAACCTTGGGTGTTGTTCCTCGGGTGCTATCCACTTTGATTTTTGATGTAGGGCTCTCATTGGCCTAGAAGTTGCTGATTTTGCTAGTCTGGCCGGTGAGTGAGACCTGAGGATCCAGCTGTCTAAACCTTCCCGGTGCTGGGATTACACGTGACCATACCTGACTTTTTATGTAGTTTCTGGGGATCAAACTAAGATCTGCACGCTATTGTGGTAAGCATTTATTGAGTAAGCATTCACTGAGCTATCTTCCCAGACCCCGTAACTTTCTTAACAAAAGAAAAATTCTCTATTTTTTCAAGTAGTTTTTTTTTTCAGAGATATATTCAAATCTGTCATTAAAATCCCCATGTGTACCCAAGCCAGGGGTGACAGAGGAATGCAGAATTGGAAACCCTCTGGCTTTATCACAAAGGGGCAGCAACATCTCTTGTGTACTTTGCTCCTGTAGAAAGTTGTCCAGAGAACTCCCAGCCCTGGCCTGGAGTCAGGAGACAGCAAGAGTAGGGGCTTAAGGCATGGGGCCCAGGTTCCTGTGTAGATAAAAACCTCTGGCCCCCAGGCCGGACTTGCTACCCCAACAGCTTTGGCCTCCCCCACTGCTCCCTGCGCACTTCTCAGCTGTCACACCAGTCACACCCTGCACTCTCCACCTCCATTCTACTGTGCAGCATCTCCAGGCCTGTTGCTATAGTGCCCACCTGAGTGTCAATAAACAGCAGCTGAAGCAAAAATAAATAAATAAATAAATAAATAAATAAATAAATAAATAAAATCCCCATGTGGAGGAGAGGCTTCTCTGTGTGGATGAGGAAGCTTAGGTGGGAGAGGAAGGAAGAGATAAACACTGTGTGATCACAAATCAACAAGACAAAACACAAGGTTCTTTCCATAAGTTCCGCTATCTACAGCTGAAAGTGCTCTTGTTCTTGATAAACATCTGGTCCCACCTTAACTCAAGGGGAAGAAAAGAGGGATGAGGGTAAAAGCAGGAGCCAGGACACAGCCAGCCCCCACGTGGACTCAGAATCACGGTGACACTTACCAAACAGAGAGGAGTAGAGCCGCATCATGGAGAAGGCAAGGTGGATGGGAGATGTTTGCACCACAAACTTGCCGTGGAGGCGATTAAAGTCCAGGCAGGGCTGGATAAGCCACGTGAACATGTCCTCCACCTGAGAGGAGAACGGAACGTGAGACTGTGGAGACAAGGAGCTTGGCCCACCTTGGAGGCTGGAGAGGCTGGTGCAATTGCTGGCTACTTTTGAGTGCTGTTTCAAAATGTACATCCTTCAGATTTGGTGTTTTGCTCTTTTCCGAGCTACGGGATGCTCTCCCGGGATGGATGCAAGGCTGCAGCAGTGAGTGATGGCTCCTAGACTATCATGTGACCACCTGGGCAAGCAGCTCATCCTTTACAGTGCCCTGTGGAGCTAACCTATGATATTTGGTACTTTAGATTAAGTGTATTTTTTAAGTTATGGTATTTTCAATGTGCAGTGAGTTTGCTGAGTTTACCCCACCTTAAATGGAAGAGCATCTGCATTCATTTAGTGAGCAAATGTTCCTGAGCGTCTACTGATTGCATTGTGGTAAATAGTGCTGGGGATAAATAATAGAGAAGGCAGACCCAGCCCCTGCTAGGAGGAGGAGAGACAGATAGTAAACAAAGAACCAAATATATTACAGGTCATGGAGAAAGCTCAGCAGGAAACGGAAGTGTTAAGTGGCGAATAACAGGAAGGGCTTAAGATAGTTCAGGGAAGGCTTCTTGGAGGAGGGAACTTTTCTCTTTTTCCTCCCTGTGGCAGTGGTAATTGAACTCAGGAGATCACACATGCTAGGCAAGCACTCCATCATTGAACTACATGCCCAGCAAGGAGACGATATCATGAAACCCGGATGACAAAGGCCTGGACCAGACAAGATGTCTGTGTGAGGAATACAAGGCAAGGGGGCTTTGAAGCAGCAAAGGCTGGGTTTCCTGGGAATGGAGACAAGACAGGACGGCCCAGGAATAAGGCAGGATTGGAGAGGGAACTGCCAGGCTGCACAGGGTGGTGGTGGTGGGGAAGCACAGCAGGATGGCTCTTCTAAGATGTCTCTAGAACTGTAGCCATAGGCATTTTTGCTAGTGGGATGGTAGAGGAAAACTTGACACCGTGGTCACCCTCAAAAACACGCCTTGGATCTGGCAGTCTCCTCCGGGAAGAAGGTGGGGCAGGAGTTAAAAACAGACCATACCATCCCATCCCCACCACAAGAGAAAGAAAGTGAAAACTGGCAGGGAAGAATATAAAGGGACTGGCAGGAGAGGAGGAGGGTGGAGGTGGAGCTAGGCCCACAGGTCCATGAGATGAGGAGGGAATCCGGGGTGGAAGGAGAGTGAAGGAAGGGCGCGTCCCAGACTCTTACCAGTTCCTCGTGCTCCTTAGTGAGGCTGGAGGGCAAAGTGTCCATGTACGAGTCCTTCAAGGGCTTCCAGCCCAGCTGGTGGGCCTCCATGTAGATCATCCCACACCTGACGGCACAGGCAACTGGGTTTGGTGTCTGCCTGCTCATCACTAACACTGCCTGACACTTATTGACATCAGTACACTCATGCAGTATTCTAGGCTTCATTGGCTTTGACAGTAACCCTCATCCAGTCTCGTGGCTCTCATCTTATTTGCCCTAGGCTAACCCCCTTTCCCACAGGAAGACTAGAGTGTCATCAATCTTGGCTTCTTTCCTTTTCAGACACGCCACGCCGTGTTCTATATGATCATAAGGTGCACATCTGTGCACACACATGCACACATGTACGTGCGGTTTAAATCTGTATGTCCCCCCACAACATGGCATTTTGAATGTTGTTCTCCAGCTGGTGATATCTGAAGGACATGGGTCACTAGGATGGAGCCTTTGAAGGTTCTAGCCCCAGCTCTGGTTCCATGTGGGCTTAGGACTGATAATACAACAGTCTAAATGAACAACACATTGTATGGGTGATCGCACTTGTGGACTTTTAGCGCTCTCCCTCCTGCTTAGGGTGAGTGGCCCCCCACATCCCTCTGGGTGCCAGAGCACCAGCTCACCTGCTCACGGTGGCAGGGGAGGCCTGCTCCAAGTCTGCTGGCTCAAAGATCAGACTCATCTTGGGGCTCATCTGTATGATCTCGCCACTCATTAAACACAGCTGAAAGTACAGTGGGGTGTGGGGGTGCACAGGGTTAGATGTGCCACTCAGTAACCAGAGCTGAAGGGCAGGGGCAGGGGGCAGGCGGCAGGGGGCAGGGGGCAGGCTTAAATCCCATCTGCAAATGAAGGGTCGCAGTGGAGACAAAGTTACACAGAGGTGTTGAGAACCCACTATGTGCCAGGCATCATTCTAAGTGTTTAGGACAAAGCAGACAATCATCTCTGTCCTCCTGGGGTTGATGAGCAATCCACAGAGTGGTGAAAGCGCTCTGGTGAAACATGGAGCAGATGGGTTGGGGAGTGCTGGCATGGTCCAAAGACTTGTGATTCTAGGTAAGGAGGACACGCCGAATTGCAGGCCGAGGTAAAAGTGAGGTGTTAAGAGTGCTTACGAAGTGTCTTGGTCTCCTTGTATTTAAGATAGGACTGTTATTATTATTATTTTACATTTTACCTAGGTACAGATCACACTACGCTGCCCGTGCTGGCGTTGAACTCACTCTTTAGCCCACACAGACTGGTGATCCTCCTGTCTCAGCCTCTGGAGTAGTTGGGATCACAGGTCAGTACCATTAGGCCCAACTGAACATGGAATTGCCTGCTTATCTTTGCCTGCATATCCTCAGCCTGTTCTGTTTGCTCAGGTCTCCGACAAACCACTGTTTTTGAACCTCCCACATGGTCTAGCCCATGGCTGGGGATGGCAAGAATTACTCCATAAATCCCTCTTAGGTCAGAAGGAGAAACCACTAGAGGGTCTTGGGTTTGCAGACACATCCCTGTAGCATACAGGGAAGACTGACGGGTGAGCCTCAAGCATCCACTTGGGGCAGAACTTGGCAACACGGACTCGAGTAAAACATTTAAATCATGAGACAAAACCTGAGCCCTGGTCGCTCAGGGAGGAAGAACAAATGGCAGTCATTCCCACGGTCCATTCAATTTTGTGGTTAAAAATGTCTGCGTATTCCTCAGCCCATGACACTATATGTCACCAGAGAGGTCACAGCTGTGGTAGAACTGACCTCCCACCAGCTTATGTCATCTCTAAGTAACAAGACAGACTTACATCTGGGACTGCAGCTTGACTAATTGTTTGGAATCTCCATGACTGAAGAGTTCCATATTATTTCTTTCTTTGTGGTTTTGGGGATTGAACCCAGGTCTGTGAGGTAAGTGCTCTGTCACTGAGCTACACCCCCAAGTCTTTCTATCTCTACTGTAAATCCCAAAAAGCTTACTCTACCAGCAAAATTAATGAATTAATAACTATTATTATTTTGGGGGCATTTATGCTAGGGTAACAAATCCATGACTTTATACAGTTTTGATTATTCATGAAAGAGTTCCTACTCCACCCACGAACAAGCAATGGGCTTGGTAGCTACCTTTTTGTTGTCATCCAGGACAGTGTTCATATTTTCGATCCAAACAGCATCCACTGGTCCATCAAATATAATCCATTTGCGGTCATCAGTCATGGAAGATGCTTGTTCCCGGAAAGCGTTGGCTAGGACACCGTCCGTCCACTCATGGCTCACTGGGTCAAAACATCCATACAGCTGCCCCATTGTGATGGCCTTGGGGTTGATGATCTTGAACTCCACAGCAAACTCGTCCATCTGGTTGGCTGAGTGAGAAAGCCCAACCCATTACAAAGGCTTTGGTAAGACCAGACAGTAAACCAAAGACCACCAGCTTGGTGAATATACCTTTAGTCTAAGGAGAGTCTAAAGAATGATGCTCAGTCCTTATAAAGACTGGGCTATCTAAATAGATCTTATATTTTGGGTTATCAGAACCATTCGTTTGCAACCATATTTTTCTTCTGCGTTTTATTTCAAACTGGGCAAATGTCAGATTCATGACTGAAGAAACCTGACTTGACTGAGAAGAACTCAAACAGTAAAGGAAAAACAAGAGTATTCCACCACCTTTCCTGTGTACCTGTGTCACAGACACCCTGGGCTCTGGCCTGGGATGATGAAACCCTGACAGCTGAAATGATTCTGGGGAACCGTCACTTCTCCATCCAAAGGACTAAAGCCCTGCAATCCTCTCAACTGCCCATAACTGACATTTGTCCCTGAGAAATAAACATTACTGTTATCAGGAGCCAAGTGGCTGGCAGATGGCATAGCCCATTTATTTAGGGACTGAAAAATGGCATTTTTATATGATTTTTTTTATTTAAAAATTATTTATTTTTGCTGTGCAAAAGGTATTACATAAGACATTCCTTCATCCCCACCGTGGAGCACGCAGTTCTGTGGCATTTGGTCCAGGACTTTCTCATTGTATGGAATCTTTCACATAAGGAAAAGTTGGAGTCGACAGGCCAATAAAGAACCAATGACAATGATGTAGGTTCTTAGTTTCTTTTCTGTTTTAAAAATGTTTTTATTATTTTTTATTTATTTATTTGTGTGTGTGCGCATGTGTGTGTTTGTGTGTGCATGCACATGTGTATGTACCACATGGGTGCGAGTGTCCATGGAAGCCAGAAGAGGGCAGCACATCCTTTAGAACTGGAGCCACCAGAGGTTTGTTTGAGACGTGCTAGCAGCCTATCTTAGCCCTCTGGGAAAGCAACAAACACGCTTAACCTCTGAGCCATCTCTCCAGCTGTTCAGAGTCATTCAAATGCCAAAACTAGCATTGTACTTAAATTTGAAATGCCCAAGTTAGTTATTATGATTATCAAATGAGATATTAGGTCAATCCTCAAAGCAAAAGCTCCAAAATTCAGTAATAATTTATCATTAAAGTTTATTAGAGAACAGTTTTACTTAGGTGGGGTGGTACATACCTGTAATCTCAGCACTTGGAAGACTAAGGTGGAGGATCATGAGTTTTAAGACCAGCCTATAATAGTGAGATTCAGTCTTAAAACATCAAATAAAAACTTAAAACCCTCAAATAAATAATAAAAAAGAAAGCATTTCTATTTTGAGACAGGGTCTATTTTGTAGATCTGACTATCTTGGAACTCACAGAGATCTGCTGCCTCTGCCTCTTGAGTGCTGGGATTAGAGGCGTGTGCCACCATGCCTGGCAAGAAAACATTTTAAAATGGAACCTCGGTTCTCTGGAAGTGTGACAATCACTCTTAACCACCGAGTCACTTCTCCAATCCCAAAGAAAACAATTTTAGTTCAAGTTCTTGAATAAATGTGCAGCATAGGCATGCTTTTTAATTATATGTTTGCATATTCCACAGAAATAAACAAATGGAAGAAAAGAAACCCACATTGCTTATTTGGTGATACAACATAGTTTCTGTTTGTTAAGTTGGTACCATGTGTTTACCTACATCAGTGGTTTTCAACCCTCATTCTGCTTCTAACTTATATATCAACACCCAAGCTAGCAAAGCCCATGGCCTAGCATTGTGTCCCCAGAGTCAGACAGCAATACCTGCATATAAATCGCCCAGAGCTGCAGCCAGAACCTTATACGCCGATGTCTTGCCGCCCATAGGATCTCCAACAATCATGTAGCCGTGTCTTACCAGCATCATCTCGTAGATCTGGGAAGAGAAGTCATGCAGGGAGTCAATCCTGGGACACTTCCCTGTACTACAGCCGAGAGGCCAATGAGGGCAGATAGCAGATCCTCACTGTCATTAACTTTTCTGAGCTGCAGCTCTTTCAGTGGTCTATTGTTTAAATATGTCTTAGCTAAATATAGGCCCTAGATTGCCTACTAAATAGGAAGTACTATTTGTTCTTCACCTATCTATATGGTAATTATCACATGATGGCTCAGATAGTCTCACTGAATGCCTCCAACCCCTGGCGGAAGGGGAGAACCAAGTTCTGAAAATTGTCCTTTGACTTCAACACCGGCATGCCTACACTCACACTAATAATAAGTCAAATAAAAAGATTTAAAGTTTTAAATTACATTAAATATTTATACACATTTTGGAGTATACGATAACAATTTGATGTATCTACAGAATGTGCATTGACCAAATCAGGATGATTACATTCCTATCTCCTAAGACATGGACTCGCTAGAATTAAAAAGTAGATAGATGGTGGCCACTAGAGGGAGGATGTGGGGGAGAGGTTAGATTACTGACACCCAAAAAATTAGGTTGGTAGAATTAGCTGCAGCATTATTTATAGTGGAGCAGGGCAACTATGGCTCACAAAACTTTATTTCGTATATATTTACATAGATACCCCTATTAATAATTTATTACACAGAACGTTTGCCTTTAAAGAGGAAAAAGAAATGGGGATCATTTTAGCAACCTGCATTTTCTTTTGGAAATTTCCCTTCAGAAGGTTTTCGTACTGTTCTAGCCTCACTGGAGTGCTCAGCTGATGGAGATTATTTTCTGAGCCGGGCTCCAGCAGGTCGCTAACACTCCACAGGAATTCAGCCCCTCCTCTGAAGCACTACAGTGGTTTGAATGAGAATGTCCTCTGCAGACTATGGTATTTGAACACCGGGTGCCCTGTTGGTGAAGCTGACTGGGGGAGGATTTAGTGTGGCCTTACTGGAGGAAGTGTGTCTCTGGAGGTGACTTTGAGAGTTTAAAGACCAGTATCACTTCTAGTTCATTCTCCCTGCTTAGTGCCCGTGATTGACACATAAGGTCGCCGCTTCTTTATCCTGCTGCCACAACTCCTGCCGTGATGCGCTCTCATCGCTCTGGGACTGTCAAGCCCAAATCAGCTCCTTCTTCTGCTGGTGGCTTTATTGCAGCGACAGAAAAGTGATGAATTCGATGGCCGGCAGCAGTGGTCATAGAAGCTCAGGCTTTACGTTTCCTGATCATTTCTTTCTACCCATGACAAGTAGCTCGTCCGTTTGAACTACAAATACTCCAGTCACTTTTATTTATGTGAAAAGATTTCTCTTGTAGACGGTGAGTCCGTCAGAGAGAAGACGCACAGGAAGCTTTTATAGAAGGTCAAGTTCACTATTTTTCACCTTGGGGGTGAGCGGTAAAGAGAGTCAAAGAAGGCAATGATAATGGGGTAGTAGAGGAAGAGAAAAATGTACGTCAGCAAATCTTTGCTGAGCATCTCCTGCATGCCAGGCATGGCTCTAGGTGCTGTGGACAGAAAAAGAACAAAACAAAAAGTTCCTAACCATCAAGAAAGCCTTATGCCCAAGTAGATCTGAGAGACATTTAAGTGAGTATAGGCAAAACCAGAACGGAAGGCATTAATGACTCAGTAGCCCTTGCCTTTCTGAAAATGGCTATGCAGATATCAAGAGACAAAAAGACGGGTAACTCTAGATACCTTTTTTTTTTCTTTTTTAAATTTTCGAGACAGGGTTTCTCTGTGGTTTTGGAGCCTGTCCTGGAACTAGCTCTGTAGACCAGGCTGGTCTCGAATTCACAGAGATCCTCCTGCCTCTGCCTCCCGAGCGCTGGGATTAAAGGCATGCGCCACCACACCTTGTTTTTGAAGATATAACTTTTTGGAAATCAGCACTAAACTATGTAAAATTTCACCCATGTGTCTGCAAATTGCTTTAGAATACATTAAAAGCAAGATGATGGATGGATGGATGGATGGATGGATGGATGGATGGATATACAGTTGAAGGGATGGATAAGCCTGTGGATGATAGTGTGGGTGGCTGGATAGGTGAGTATATGGTTGGATGGATGGACAGGTGGAAAGTTAGGTCGATGGATGCATGAGTGGATATATGTATGTTTGCCTAGATGGATGACTGCGTGGATGTAAGGATGCATTGACAACATGCTTGGGTAAATGGCTGATCGATAATGGATGAGAAAGTAATAAAATATTATAAAATGTTCATTGTAAAATCTAGGCAGATGGGGTAAGCTTATTAATAGTTCTTTGTTGTTTTGAAGTTCAAAATATTTCATAATAAAATATTGAAAGTGAAAGCCTAGGCCTAGTGAAAAGGCTAGTCCACCTGTAAAATACAAAACTAAATTCAGATTCAATATCACATTGAATAAAATATTTTTAAAAATGAGCTCAACTGGTGATAAACTAGGGAGAAACATTAATGTTACAAGAAGGCAGTATGATCTCCGAGTCTGGAGAGCTGGGTCCTACTTTGACTTTTGCTTCAGTTAACATCACGACTTGAACAACGGCGAAGCTGATAAGGAGCAGGCACAGATATAGTTCTAGGCTCTGTCCAGTGCATTGCCCGCACACTCTCTCAAAAGTCACTCTCTACGGAAATTGCTTCTCCTTCCGTTTTACAGGTGAGAAAACTGAGGCCCAAAGAAGTGAGATAATTTGCCTCAGATCCCTCAGGGGTGAGATTTCAACCTGGGTCTACATTAATACCAAATCCAGTTCCTCTATGGACCTCAGGGCTCATGCGTGGTCTAGATTAGACGGTATTTGTGGTCTCTGTGACTCTGGTCCATGAATCAGCAAAGGAAGTGTTTGGGCCGTATTTCACTGAATTTATTATTACAAGTTATAAGTCAGTTTTATACAGAGAGTGGTCCCAGAAGGGAACACCAGGACTAGCATGAAGCTTCATGAAGGCTCCGCAGGTCAGGGTCGAGGAGAGTCTGTGTTGCATCCAGTCTGTGGCCTACTGATAGTACAGTCATAGCTGATGTGACGGGGTGGGGCTGACTTCATCTCTAGCTGGTTGTGGTCTATTCTTCCATATTGGTCATGTGACATAATCAGAGTCATCCAAATGTTGAGACTTTGGTGTGTGCATGATGTATGCATTTTTTTTGATGTATGCATTTGTAGATGTGTGTGGACACGTATATGGAGGCCAGAGACTAAAATTGTGTCTTCTATTGTTCTCCACTATTTTTGGGTGTCCTTGGGAACCGGGAGCTCCCTTATTCAGAGAGACAGCTGCTAGTGGTTCCAAGGTCCACCCATCTCTACCAGCTCCCCACCACTGCTGACGCTACAGATATTGCTGCCGGATCTGTCTTCCACACGGGTGCTGAGGAACAGAACTCTGGTCCTTAGATTGTGAAGAAGCCCTTCACCTGCAGAATCACCTCCCCAGCCCCAGCACTGAACATTTATGGAGCCACTTGGAGAGGGGAGGGCGAGTAAATTCCATTTTAGAGGCTAAGGCAGTCTGAGTTGGAATTGTGAGTCCGGAGTAACAAAAAATTCAGTGTTCCCACAGGCGTTTCCTCAAGAAGATGGCCATGGGAAAAGTGTTGGTGTTTGTTTTATGCTGTTTTGTTGTTTTTATTGCTTTGAGATAGAGACAGGCTCACTATTGTAGCCCAGGCTGTCCACCTAGGAATTAAACACGCATACCTTCACACGCCTAGGTAAAACGCTGGGTCGTAACAAAAGGCTAAAGGTATGACAGACTGTCGTGTAGGTCTTTGAGCTCTCCTTCTACTCAGGCCTTTATGGCTGCTGTTGGTCCATCTCACATCTGCCCTAGGTCTTTCCCAGTCCTGACTCCAGTGGACCGTAGGGACAGTCCCACTTGGGCACACGGAACCAACCTGGATGATCTTCCCAATAAACCAAGGCACTGGCTGAAGTTTCATCTTTTTGATGTTGTTGTTCAGGGCTTCCAGGAAAACTTCATAGTCTGGCTTTGGAAGAACAACTCCAGGAAACAGATCTGAGATAATTCCCTGTCAAACAAGAATTCAAGAGAAAGGGGTGGGGGGTAGAGATAGGTGAGCTCACCCTTTCCTCAAAGGAGATCTACAAACTGGAGAAATGCTAGAGAATTTGCAAAGCTTGTTTCTTCCTGGACTGAAAATGCCATCTATGAGTCATGATTTCCCGATTTTAGAAACCAGAGAAGATTTACTAGGTCCATAGGAATGTTTTCTAGTTGTGCCATAGACTAACAAGGTGGGCAGTTCTCGACTTTATGGCACTCGTAGCCTGATAAGGAAGAGAGGCCTCACATGAGTTATAAAAGAAACCTATTCCATTAGAAAAAAGCCATGGCCCAGATCCAAAGCAAACTGTGAAAAGATTTCTACTGAAATTTGTAACTAAATAGGGAATTTTTTGCTTTATTTTTTACTATTATTAACACATAGAGGGCTGGACAAAAGGCGTGATAGGATGGGGAGAAGTCTCGGGCACTAAGTGCTTCCCAAGCAAGCATTCAGGCCTGGTTTGGATCCTGAACACCCCTGTAAATAGCTGGGTGTGGTGATGTGCCAGTAATTTCAACTCTAAGATGGCAGAGGTTGGTGGGGCCTTGGAGCTTGCTAGCCAGACAAGCTAGTTGATTCAATGTGCTCCGGGTTCAAAGAGAACTACACATGAGTTCCAGGCCAGCCAGAGCTCCACAGTGAGAATCTGTCTTAAAAAGGAAAAGATGGAGAGCAATAGACAATGGCACCTGTGGTGAACCTCTAAGTCTCTACATGATCTCACATGTGTGTGCACTCACGTGTGCATGTGTGTGCTCAAAAGTGGGATAGCTGGAACGAGAAAGGGTTTCAAGAGGTGGAAGATGTGGGGAGGTGCTTTCAAAAATATTTCATTCCTAAATATTAGAACTATAAATATATATAAACAATATATTGCAGCACATTTCATAACTTGGAAATGGATATGAACATACAGTTTTTAATGTTGAAACTTTCTTAAAATTAAAAATGTAGCTGTTAAAATAATGTGTGCATATCACATATAAGTTTACTAGAATAAACACATTAACATTCAAAAAAAATATTTCATTCCCCAAAATTGAGCCTGAGTCCTTGCTCAAAGCCCCAAGACAGTGTACCTGAAACAGGGGGACGTCTTGAGCCAGGAACTTGGCCAGGTTGACATCCAGCAAGGCCCGGAGCAGCAAAACACTTTCGTTCTCCTCGGGGTACTTCAGCTTCAGGTTGCCTGCAGCTGTGAGCACAGACTTGACCGCCCGCATGCCATAGTCATAGTGATGCTGGGACGACAGCTGCTCGGAGCACAGGCGGTAGGTGGCGACAATCTTCTGGGCAAGACTGTGCAAGGGCAAAGACAAGTCCTCAGTCCTCGGGGCCGCTCCTTCAGATGCCAGGCTTGCTTGTCGATTTAGTGAGCAAGGCTTTTTACCAGAACCACCATAGTGAACTAAGGAAACACAGCTCTCTTTCAAACATAGAATGAAAGCAAGCAGGCACATATATCCAACATACACCCTAAGTGAAGTCACGTTATACGCTTTGTGTGGGAATGCACGTGTACGTACGCAGGCACACACGAGTTTGAAATCATACATTGAACTATTAACTGTGTCACCCTGAAGGGCAAGAGTAAGGCTTGCTGGGGGGACGGTTACCTTTCCCACGTCGGTGACATGACAGTACTGTGTGACGTCTGGTTTGCTTTTTAATTCAAACAAGCTAACTCTAAAGTGTAGTATATACATCATATTATGCATGTATGTCTACTTCTTAGTCTTTCTGGACACATGGCTGAGACGCACATTTCTCAGACTGCTCTATAGCTAGAGGAGGCCAGACGAATGTGTTCTAGCCAGTGTTGTGTGAACAAGTGACATATATCAGGTCCAGACTGGCCCATCAAATCTGGATGACAGGAGACAGAATAGGTGGGGCTGACAGGAGAGAGAATAAATAGGAGGAGAAGTTTGGGAAGAAAAGATCAAGCAGTAAGAATAGAAGAAGGAAAAGAGGATTCCAGAAGCCAGCCACCCAGCTATGCAGCATGCCATGGAGTAAGAAGTAAGGAAAGGTATATGGAAAGGTAAAAGCCCAGAGGCAAAGATAGACAGGATAATTCAAGCTAAGAAAAACTGTCAAGAAACAAGTTAAGCTAAGGTCGGGCATTTATAAGTAATAAGACTCTGTGTATTTATTTGGGAGCTGGGTGGAAGCCCCCCCCCCAAAAGAGTCAAAAAGTAAAAACAACCAACAACACTTGAGGTTTTATTCTTTTCCCTCCACACACAAAAAAGTTGCTCTTTAAGGGCAGGTGGAACCCACTGGGAAACAAATGGAACATACTTCCGTGGAACCCACTGGGAAACAAACGGAACATACCTCCTGGAGTCCAGAAAGCCCATAGAGTAGAGGGAGATTTCTCCAATGAGAGCATAGTCTGGCACCATCATGGCCACCGTTCGGAATAAGGCCTGGGAAAGAAATAATCAGTTAGAACCAGAGCACACAAAATGCATGCTTAGAGGAGTCACATCCACAGAGGCAAAGAGAAGTCACGTGATGAGCCAGTCAACCCCTTGACAATCAAGGGAAGGATGGACAGAGGACAGGCTAAGACAGATAGACAACCTCTGTACTGACTTTAAATTACACACTATTACACTGGGTCTCTCAGAGTCGTATGGAAGGTTCTAGGAGCTGGTTTCACAACCATTTTTTCACTCCGTGTCAAATGAGGACATCTTATAGCATCGCCCAACTTCCCAGGATTCAGTAGGTTTTCAGATGCTGTTCAGGAATGCGAGAGCAGTGCAGAACATGAGAATTCTGAGATCAGGCAAGAGCTGATTTGATTCCTGTTCAGATACAGACCAGTTTGGGCAAGTTACATAATCTGAAACTTTTAGTATTTTTTCATCAAAATGAACTACCAGCTTTAGCCCTTTGTAGAAATAGCTGAGAACGAATGATATAGTATCAGTGAAGTGTTCACAAACAAATGTGGCCCGTTGTGGTGGTCTGAAAGAAAACGGCCCCCAAAGGGACTGGCACTATTAGGAGGTGTGGCTTTGTTGGAGTAGGTGTGGTCCTGTTGGAGGAAGTGTGTCACTGTGGAGGCAGGCTCTGGGGTCTCATATATGCTCAAGCCTCTCCCAGTATCTCAGTTTACTTCCTGTTACCTTCTGAACAAGATGTAAGAACTCTCAGTTTCTTCTCCAGCACCAAGCCTGCCTGCATGCTGCCTTGCTTCCTGCCATGTCGACAATGGACTAAAGCTCTGAGCCACCCCAGTTAAATGTTTTCCTCTATAAGAGTTGCCATGGTCATGGCGTCTCTTCACAATGACAGAAACCCTAACTAGAACAACAGCTACTACTCTCTTTCTATCTTAGAATGTAGAGGAGAAGGAGCTTGCCTCATGCTTACAGTTAGCCAGCTGGAAGGCCAGGACTAATGCAGGCTTCCTCACACTTCCTTCTGCTCCCTATAATGTCTGTTTCATGAGGGGTTTTTGTACATGTCTAACACAGCTATTGGCTATGGTGAGTGCAAAGATCATTACAACAGCTGAGTTATGAGAAAGGGAAATGAAGTACAAATTCTACTTTGACACCCACTAGCCTATGTCAGTTCACCTAGACAGACCTTGGTAGAGGGGATCTCCATTGAAGTGGTGGCGTACTCCTTTAATCCCAGCACTCAGGAGGCAGAAGCAGGTGGATCTTTGTGAGTTTGTAGCCAGCATGATCTACAAAGTGAGTTCCAGGACAGCCAGGGCTGTTACACAGAGAAACTGTATCTCGAGAAACAAAACCAAAGAAAAAGAATTGCTTCTATCAGAATGACCTGTGGGCATGTCTATGGGGCATTTCTTGATTTCTGATTGATGGGGAAGGGCCCTGCTCACTGGGACAGTGCCATTCTAGCCTGAGCTATAAACGAAAGGTAGCTGAGTGAGCCGGGGAGGCCAGTAAGTAGTGCTCCCTCAACACTCTCTGCTTCCCTTTTTGCCCTGGGGTTTTGCTTGAGTTTTTGTGCCCTGACTTCCCTCAAAGACGGACCATGACATGGAGGTGTAAGCTAAATAAGCCCCTTCCTACCTGTCTTAGGTAGGGTTTTAATTGCTGTGAAGAAACAGGTCAATTCTTATAAAGAAAAACATTTAATTGTGGTGGCTTGCTTACAGTTCAGAGGTTTAGTCCATTATCATTATGGTGGGAATCCAGGCAGTGTGCAGGCAGACATGGTGCTAGAAAAGGAGCTGAGAGTTCTTACATTCTGACTCAGGCAACAGGAAGTAAACTGAGATACTGCATGTGGCTTGAGCATAAATGAGAACCTCCAAAGTAACAGACCTCTTCCAACAAGGCCACGCCTATTCCAATATGGCCACACCTCCTAATAGTGCCACTCCCTCAAGTAGCTGTGGTCACTGTTCTATCACAGCAAAAGAAAGCAAACAAGGACATCAACCTACAGGGAGGAGCACTTGAAAGATCTTCTTGCCTGTTTTCTACTCTGAGAGCAAAGTGGTCTATCTGAACAAGCTTGCCTGGATACTAATCATAATTCATGTCTAGCAGGTAGATCAACGTGTACTAAAGTTGATGATGAGGGTGTGGTCATATCTCGCCTATCATTTCTCTCTAAGAGGGTGGAGAAATCCACAAAGAAGAAGGCCTAGAAGTCTTTCTCTCTGTGGTGGCTCTTTTCAAGCAACTGGGTGTCAGACATTCTTTCCATAGAAGACCTAATCAGCTTATATCCTTTGGATTTGTGCTTCCATGAAAGCAGCATCCCAAGGCCATCTAGTGGCCATCTTTCCTTGTCTCTCTTTCATCCTTTTCTGAGGCACTTCCCTTCTTCCACAAGAGACAGGGCCTGTGGATGCTACGGTGTCTGTAGCTCAGGCCAGATCAACAATAGGCGCTGGGTACACAGACTCTTGTTTTCCCTCGGGTGTGTTGGAACAGTACGTTTTAGAAAGGAGATGACTTGGGGTTTTACTAGTTTAGTAATAAAGAGAGTTGATCAATATGGTTTAACCTAAGTTTGCCAGAGTTCTCTGCATTGAAATTTGGTATCCTCAGCAGAAAAAAAAAAATAATGACATCTTGAAGTTTGTGGGCAAATGGATAGATCTAGAAAACATCATATTGAGTGAGATAACCTAGACCCAGAAAGACAAATATCATATTACTCACTCATGAGTGGCTTTTAGACATAAAGCAACAAAAAGCCTATAATTCACAATTCCTGAAAACCTAGACAACAATGAGTACCCTAAAAAAGACATACATAATCTACATGGGAAGTTGAAAAAGACAAGATCTCCTGAATAAATTGGGAGCATGGGAACCATGGGAGAGGGTAGAAGAGAGGGGAGAAGAAGGGAGGGGAGTGGAGAAAAATATATAGCTCAATAAAAACAATTTAAAAAACATATAAAAAAGAAATTTGGTGTTCTTTCCTAAATAGATGATCTTTGTTTGACTCTTAATTATTGTCTTTTTGCAGGATATGAAGATTAGATGATTTCAACAGTGCTAAATTTTCCATCCTCCCCTGGAAGGAAACAATGTAACAACTCTTTCTTAGCAATAGTAGGTTGGAGGTAAGAGGTAACTGGTGCCTTAGCATTCACCTTTCTCTACCTTGCCTAGCTGACATCTCTTTATATCAGCTGTCTGACCGCTGTAGATAATCAAAACACGGCCTCTTACTATAGTTTCACTGATATTCATTGCCATTCATCTTTATGTATTAATTCTTCCTCAGTGTAAGACCTTGTTGGGGAGGTGGTCTCAGATCAAATATTATCTTACACTGGAAATATTAGCTATTCCTACTATTAGGCTAAGTATGGGAGATCTTCAGCAGTATACACCTAGAAGTTTCTACACTATAAATACATCTAGGCTATATCAAATCAAGGCCAACAGTTACCTTGAGGTTATCCGGCAGCTCAGCCCTGCCAGCATACCCAGGGTTCATGGTGATGAAGACAGCACAGGTTGGGTTCAGCGAGAGCTCGGTGCCTTCAAAGATGAACATCTTCAGCTTCCGGATAATGGCTTGTTGGATGCTGAGAATCTGCTGGGCTACCACTGATAATACCTCCACCTGTGGAAGGAATACCCCACTGGGGTGTGCTCTGCCAGCCTGCCTCCTCACTCTGCAGGGACAGACCTCAGCCACCTGAGAACTAGACCTTTATACTCTTAACGAAGAGCATAATTTGGGGATTTGGCAAGGAAATGCGTGTGTGTGTCCATGTGTATATGTGGTGTCGTGTGTGTGTATAAAACACTTCCATAGTACTTTATCTTAGCATGGTGCTTGACCCCCAAGAGGCTTTCACTGTCCACCAGTTCAAATCTCACTGCTTACGTTTCTGATTTCTACTCTGAACAGATTCAATTATGTATTTTTTTGTGATGTGTCTTTTTTATTTTTTACCACTACTGGAGACTTCTGTCATATTTTGTTTGTTTAATTTTTATTCATTTTATTGGGTTGCAACCATTTAAGAGGCAAGATCATCTCTTATTCATCTTTACCTCCATGAACTTATACAGTTACAGACATACACTAGCTGCCCACCTAACCTGTGAAGGAGTTAGCGAATGGATGAATACGATCGGGGGGTTGGATGTGTTTAAAATACACATGCTGTCTCCTTGCAGCTGTTTGTGTTTAATATTTAAGTACTTACTCCATGCAAGGGCCATAGAGAAGATGTACAGACGCTATTCTTAAGAGCTGAGAACTCAGAAAAAGACCGCTTCACGTCCAACCCCTTTGTTATGTCCCCTAGAAGGAGAGTTACCTCAATCCTATTGAATTCATCAAAACAGGCCCATGCTCCAGCTTGGGCCAGCCCCTTGAAGAACTTCCCCATGGCTTTGTAATCCAAACCATCAGAGCAGTTGAAGACCACACACTGGAAAGAGGGAGGATTCAGGGTAAATTTCTTCATAACCAAGTAATCAGAACCATAAGCAGGCTTCTCTCCCATTCTACCGAACGAACTGGGGCCCCCCTTTGCCTGTTAGGCTAAATTGTCTCAAACTTCTTGCTCTTGGGGTCCAGAGAGAGGTAGGAAGAAAGGGCAGAGATGAGTGGCACTTCCATACCTGCTTAGCCAAAGCTTTAGCCAGATCTTTGGTGGTCTCTGTCTTGCCTGTCCCTGCTGGACCCTCTGGAGCGCCTCCAAGGTTGAGCTTCAGAGCTCCCATCAGAGTCCTAAGAGGAAAAGCAAAGAAAGCCAAAAACAAAACAGTGTCTCAAATCCTGAGATACAACCTGGATTTTGTTTACTTTGAATTCTGTAAATAGAGGTCTCCTTCAATAATATGATCAATACATCACCATTGTAAAAAGTTGGTTTTGTTGAGCCTTGTAATTTCAGAGCCTAGCACAGTGCTTGGTGCATGGCCGAGGCCACCTATACACAGCTGCCTGAGAGAATGACTGGATGAATAATAGGATGCTTAGGGGTATCTAAGTGAACCAAATAGGAATGGAAAATATTCCAATCCTACATCCCGAAGCTCACCAACACTGATGGAAGGGAGACAAAAAATCCATGTGTCCCATTGGAGTATGCCCTGAGCTTAGGAACCACATTACAGCTCATATCTGCAGAGAGAGAGCAGAGTGCTGGGCAGGCATTAGAAATGAAGGAGGACACGGGCCCCAAAGCCCTTGGAATACGTTTTTAGACGGCAGTGACACAGCAACTTGTTATTTTCTGCGCTCGCTTCCACAGCTCTAATTAGATTTCAGGTCAGCTGATGCCATGCATGGTGCAGGGGCACATTCGAGTCACGACTGTTCTTCATGACTGCAGCTAATACTAGTGTGTGGTAGTCAGGGCTCTGATGAATGAGTAGATTAGAGCTGCTCCCAGCACAGGGGGAGCACTGACGGTCATGTTAGATGACGGGCATTTCCTTACTGTCATAATCAACTCTGCCGTGTGTGTCATTTATTATAGCTTGCTGAAGTCCTGAAGGCTGTGCAACAGATCGTATTTCCAAAAGGAAATTGCTGGATGATGAGCAGAACAAATGAAACAGGAATTAAAATCAGAAAATAAGGATTAACAATAAATGGGCAAATGATTTGAATGGACAGTTCTCAAAAGAGGTACAAATGTCAAAGTGTGTGTGTGGGGGGTCAGTGCCTTTAGTCATTAAGGAAGTCCAAATTCACTCAAGTCAGAATGACTATCCTCAAAAAACCGAACGACGAAAGCTGGCAAGGATAAGCGTGGGGAGGTGGGGAATTTAACATTTGCACCCTGTAGGTATGAAACGTTAAATGTGTGTGGCTGCTCAAGAGGGGCCTCAAACAAACCTGAAAATACCACTACTGTGATTGAGTGATAGCCCTGCTAAGTATACACCCAGAGGGATCAAAGCCTGTGGACCTCAGAGGTGTTTGCACGCTCATGTTTGCTGTGATACTGTTTACAGACCAAAGTTAGACATCAGCAGACATGCCCGCCAGTAGATGAATAGATAAAGAAAATTTCATTCTGTCTTAAGAATGGAAAATTTGTCGATGGTAGGAAAATAAAAGGAGCTGGAGATTGCCATATTAAACAAAATAAGCCAGATTCAGTTTTCCCCGTGTGTGGAATTCAGATTTGGGAGAGAGAAAGACATTAAAGTAGAAAAATGTTTTGGAAAAGGAAGTGGAGGTCGGTGGGGAGACAAGACAGGGCGCTCACAAATGCAGTGTATTCTGGCCAATGAAAAGAACACACAGGACTGGAAAAATTTAAAGAATCTTAAAGCATAACACTTGGAAATATTTTTACAGTCTAGCTTTGTACTAAACAAATCTAGAAAAATGTGTATAGTATAATTCAGACACCTAGAAAATCCGAGTATAAAAACATTGGAAAGTTAGCGGACCTAATGTTAGGAGTTGTAAGGAAAGGGGCCAAGCACTGCACTGCGCAAAGAGAAGCTCCTTCTCTGCACTGGACTTTCCTCAGTGCTGGGGATGGACGGCAGGGCCTTGCCTGCTTGCTAGTCAAATGTTGTCCCTCGGGGCCACATGCTTAGCCCTGCTTGTCTGGTCCTGACCTTCCAGTCACATGGCCCCGGGCTCTCCAGACAGTACACTGAGTTTTGCTATTGCTGAGCTTTTCCCTTAGCAACCTGTGACTGTCCCACTCACACACCGGTTCTCTGCTAACTGGTTCTGGTGTATTTGTCCATACTGGGATTCCCACTGGGTTTCCATTCCCGGCCTATTCCATTTGTGGTTGGTGCTGACAACTAAGGGCAATCTTCTGAAGTGTGAAACTGAAATGTAGAGGGTAAGGAACCCAACACTGTGACCTGCCCAGTGCCTTTCCCTCCTACGTTCTCTTCCCATTCTTTCAACGCAGGGCTCCAGAGCTCACCTGTAGCAGCGGTCTGTGAGAGGAGTGATCACCAGGCGGGGGGAGTTGCCCAGGTACTCGTAGCCATACAAGGCTTCTGTGGTTATCATCTGCACATGAACGTCCTTTGCCTGCCAGTAGTACCGCAGCTGTGAAATCCACTGGAAGTCATTCAGACTGGTGATCTTATCCTGTGCCAGCTTGGCCACCACGTCACGGGCTAAGGGGACACCATGCGGAGACACACGCACACAGAGGTGTCAGAACTGCCCATCCTCTCAGACTCCTCAGGCAGAAGAGGATGCTATCCAGGTCCTCAGACCCTACGCTATCTCAGGTTCTGGCATCTTCCTGGTCTACTTCCAGCCTGCAGGAGCTTTCCCAAGCTGGAGTTTGCTTTTTCCTAGGGGCAAGGAAGACTGTGCTGCCTTCTGTCAGGAAGTAGAGCGGAGGTCCTGAATGTGCACCCTGAAATCAGGTGGCCTGGTGTAGGGTACCGACTGTCAGCTTGACAGAGTCTAGAGTTCCTAAAGAGACAAGCTTCTGGGGATGCCTAAAAGGAATGTCTAGATTAGGTTAATTGAAAGGGGAAGTGTTGTAGAATATTCTTTTAAGGTGTGTTACTTTTGTTTACGCTCTGGAACATCTGTTTAATCATGCAAAAATTGTTTGATTAAATAAAATTCACCTGCGGTCAGGAGGTTGCCTCAGCGACTGACAGGAAGTCGTAGGGAGGAGCCAGGTGGAGAAGGGTTTATGAGGAGGGGTGAGGATCAGCGTGAGAATTTCTTGGGAGACTTGAGGAGGTGATTTGAGTGAGCTGCTTGCTATTCAGCCTCTCTGGGGAGCAGGAGTCTACCTCAACCTTTGAATCTTTAGTTCTTTAGTGGGCCAGAGACTTAGATAAGTTCCTGTTGTATCTTTGAAAGAGTCGGTGCCTGAGGGAACAGAATTTCTTCAGGCAGTGGCTCTTGGAGCCAAACTGCCACTGGTAGTGGCAGAGTTTCAGTTGCTGATGAGGATAGCCATAGTGTAAAAGGCAGCAACCATTAAAAAGGAAAGCAACAGGGAAGACCCGCACTGAACATGAGGGGCACCATTCCCTGGGATGGGCTCTATCCTGGACTGCATAAAAAGACCGCTAGCTGAGCACCGGTGTTTGCTGCTCTCTGCTTCCTGGCTGTGGATGTGACTACTTGGCCCCTATTTCTGCTGCTGTACTGTCCCCACCATGGTGGTCTGAACCCTCAAACTGTTAGTCAGCATAAACACTTCCTTCTTCAGTTGCTTTGGCCAGATATTTTGTTGCAAAAGCAAGGAAAATAACCCATACACGTGGGTTCAAATTTTGGTTCCACCATGAACTAGCTTTGTGACTTTGGGACAGTTACTCAAACTTCTCTGTCTCTTGGTTGAGCAATCTGGAAGAGAGAGTATCTTATATCACCTGGAATAGGTAGGAGGACTCAAAGTAAATACACTGTATGCACAGATACAGATACACAATGGGGGGGCAGAACCAGAGAGAACTCTCCAACATATAAAATATTATAGAAATATTACTTCATGTTACTATTCTGAAATTCATGTGGACGAGGGTGGGGGTGACCCAGAGACTTTGCAAGATAGTCACCCTGAGTGCTCACACATTCTCAATATGACCTTTTGGGCCCCATTCCAGGCTTCTAGGATACCCTAGGACACTGGCGTCATTTTGACCTGAGATGGTATGGAAAAGTATCCCACAAATTCATGGGTAGAGGTGTTTTTACCTCCAGCCTCAGGAAGCAGCTGGGTAATACATTTATTGGCTTCCTTTCCTTCTCTCCTGGGATTTTGGAGCTAAGTTACTGACAGTGATGATTCCTGAAGTCGAAGGGTGGATATGAGCTTGTAGGAATCGTTAACTGGCTCGTAGGTGCTCATGGGATGAGAGCTGTTGAGATCTGTGAGTGGACTCCTACAGGTTTGCATGTGGGACCACCTAGGAGTTGTCCTCACCGAGCAGTGTGCGCACAAGTGCATGTATGTGCATGCATACATGTGTTTGTGAACCTAGCCACTCCGGGCGATAATCATGCCTGCACTCATCACCCCCTCCAGGTGGGTGTGTGGCCATGTGAGGAACAGAACCCCCCCACTTCTCTTCCTGATCTCTCTGCCTGGTCAGACTGAAGTGAGCACCAGTCCTAAGGGAATGGATGTTGTGACACACTAGTAAGCTGATCTATGAGCAAGAAAGACCTCGTTCCCAGGCAACCAGCCTGGTCCAGCCCCAGTTTCCTTGGTGATGATGAAGTAAGGGTGTGGAGGTGGTTTGTTTTCCATCAAGACCCCAATTCTTCCTCCTTGTCCTCCTCCTTTGTTTTCTTTTGTTTAAAGAGGAGCAGAAGGCGTTGTCTCTCACTACCTCTCCCTGCACAGCTGCCAATTTCCAGCCCCTTGGGTTTGGAAGCAGACAGAGAGAGGCGCCTTTGCCACTTCCAAATGCAGTGTCTCCCAGCAAGTTATCTCTTTCTAACCACGGGCTCTTAGCCTGGGAAATGTTTGTGCAAATGAGAAAATGTAAACATGTAGCGCAAAGCTCAGCACCTGGTGAAAATTCAGCATCATCAGCCGTGCTAAGGAGGAGGCCATCATTCACCCAGCTGGTGCCTCTGCTTAGCAGAGTCGCTGTGATGGGAGGGGCTTTGGCATTGGGTCCTCAGTGCTCTCAGAAGGACTGGGAAGCCCTGAGGCGTCCCATTCAGGAGACTCAAATGACGTGCCTAGCCAGCTGCCTTTCCTGGACCGAGCGACACCAAGAGTCTGTACTCTTACCGTGGACATCGATGACGGTGAGGGCCCCGAGAGTGAGCCTCGCCCCGCTGCTCAGCTTCCCGCGCACCAGCTCGACGATCTCTGCGATCTGGTCATTGCTCTTCTTGAGAAAGTCCTGGCCGGGCCACAGGAAGAAACGTGTGGTCAAAGTGGATTCTCCTCCAGCGGTTCCCATCTTGAGGGCTGGCATCCAAAGGTCTGAGCCAGACCTGGATGTCTCCCCTCAAACCATCCTTATCCTCACCCCATACATTAACCTCAAGATGGATCTTCTTCTAATTAAAAGAGGCCAAGTACCCTGCTTTACTTTATAACAGTGTGGGAAAGACAAAGCTTCCGGGGCAGACATGCACAATTGTGGATGTTTAGAGTAAGGACAGTCTCACTGTGAGGCGGGAAGGCATTTCAGGTGACGAAGCACTGTTCCTGGTTTTGCATGTGACTGTGCTTACATGATTGTATGCACTTGTCAAAACACAGAACTGTGTGCTAAAATGGGTGAGTTTTTGCTATATGTGGAGTGTGCAGTAGTCCTGAATTAGCAAAAGAAACTTTCTCAGATAAAGGAGACACAGGAAACAGGACAAGCTGGACAGATGAGTGGGACATTTATCTTTACCCATGAATCACAGCCCCTGGGAGACTGAGGTAGGAGGGGAATAGCCTGGGCTACATAGGAAGACATTACTTCACTTACACAAAGATGAAGAGGAGAAAAAATGCAGCATGTAACCCTGGACAGAGTCTTGGCTTAGGAAAAGGTTAGACCTTTAACAGGGCAACAATTCAATTGGCAAAGTTAAAAGGTCTATACAGTAATAGGTCATTATTGATTTCCTGATTTGGATCATTATATTTTGGTTCTCCCTGATTGATGTTCACATCTGAGGATCTAGATAAAAGGTATATGAGAATTCTTTGTTTTATTTTTGTGACATTATATATGTCTTGTATTCAAAATGAAGAGGTTAAAAAATTAAAAAAAATTTTTTTTTGAGGCAGGGTTACTCTGTGTATCCCTGGATGTCCTGGAACTCACTCTGCAGACCAGTAAAAATTAATTTTAAAAAGAAATATGAGAAATAGAGACCACGTGAGATCAGCTTCCACCATTTCAATTTTCTCGCTGTGTGCTTTGGAGCGCGCCGAGCCTCCAGGTGTGTGAAATTCGTAAGGTTGCAACTAAGCCAGAAAGCTCCCCTGAGGGTTAGATCAAGTGTGAGAAGCATGGGTACAATGTCTGATATGCATAAGGCACCCCGTAAGTGGTGGTGCTATTCTTAGTGCCCAGCATGTAGAAATAAAGAGGTCCCTTCTGCTTCCACTGTCCATGAACTGCTGTCTGAAAAGCCCTTGGAGAGGAAGATGCCCCACGGTGCTCTGGAACTCCCCTGCCTGCCTTACTGCTGCTGCTGTCCTCCAAGCCAGACAACAGCACACGTCAAGAAGCTGAGACTCCTTGCTGCTTGTCAGATGGGTTAGTTACAGCTTCAAGACAGAGTCAGCCTTCTTTCCAGAGAGGTGACAGAGCATCCTCAGGCTTACACAGTGCCGATGGCATGGCAGCAACTTACGATCCGGCCTTTTACCAATGTGTTAAGTAATTACTTTCCCGCATGTTAAGCTGAATTGTACTATTACTGGATTTGTATGTAAATTTGGAATTTGTACTTAGCCCAAGATAGGAATGCAATCTATAATATTCAGAGTTGAGGCAGTGGAAGGATTTGGGGGAAACAATGCTAATCAGTTCATTTATCATGCGATGTTGCTGTAAATGACAATGTATACAGATGTCCTGTCCAGATAAACCTGTCAAAACTTGAATTTCGACAATTTTGTGTGGACTGATACTGCAAACATTAAAATAACGTTTAAGAGGTTGCTGCAGTGCACCACGCCTTCCACCCCAGTCTCCTGCGCTTTTCATCTCAGAGCTGCGCACATTTAATTCCTCTCTGGAACAAGCTTCCTTGTCCTTTTTACTTGGCCAGTTGTCACTCATAGCTTAAGTTTCTCTTAGACAATAATTTTGCAGGAAATCATCCCCAACCCTAGCCCCTCTCTGATTCCCTCTTTCCTCCCACGCCTCTTGTATCTCTCTTCCTTCTTTATCACAGTTCTAAGCCAGTGCCTTTTTAGCCCCCTTACTAGACTGATTCTGAATCCACGGGACAGTGACGGTATGATTACCTTATTTACCTCTAGTGACTTTTTCCTAGTGGCAGTCTCCGCACAAAGCAAACACTAAGCCAGCATTTATTAAATGGATAATGAATGGCTGCATGGAAGATGGGTGGAGAGATTGGGGAGTGGACAGCTGACGTAGTGGACACCATGTGGGTAGATGTATGGATGAACGCATGGAGAGAGGGCTGGAGGAACAGATAGGTAACTGGGTGTGGAGATGGATAAATGGAGGGAGGGAGAGAGGAAGGCATGGGTAGAAGGATAAGTGGATGATAGATAAATAGATGGATGGTGCATGGATGGATGGATAGGCAGAAGGATAAATAGAGAGATAAGCAGACGGATGGATGAAGGAATGAAGAAGTGGATAAATGGATACATAAATGGGTAGGAAGATAGATATTTTGTGACAGCACCTGATTCCTGTAGAAGACCATCCAGTGTGTGCGTGTGTGTGTGTGTGTGTGTGTGTGTTTGTGATGAGAAACTTCCTCTCTGTCTCCTGTCTACAGGTTAAAAACAAACAAATCAGAGCATAGACGTGCATCTATGAAAGTCAGACATTTTCTATTTCTGAAGTTTGCAACAATGTCATGAATGAAACTTACATCCCTGTATTAGGCGTTAGTCACATTGATTTCCATAAATTTTAGCTTCGGGTAGGTACCAATCTTTTCATTTTGATATCTTAGCAAATCATAGTAATTTAAAATGTTTTGGTCCATAGCCAAGATTCCATAGGCAAATCTCAGGTGTCTAGCGAGGTAATCATGAGAATTATCTATGGCTGGGGTGGAGCTGTTACTCATTCACTGAGCATATATTTAGTGAACACCTACTATGTGCTCAACACTGCATGAAACCACACAACTGGGAAGAGAACAAACACGGCCTCTTCCCTATTGAGTTCACAGCTTAGTATCTAAGCACTGGCTGGTTCATTCGCATCTGTTTAATCTTCCCGTCACACCATGGCTCAACGTGACAATTCCTTGAAATTTACAGATGACTGGCACTCGGGTTGGTAAGTTGCTCATGGTTACACAGCCAACGAGTAAATGTGTTGGGATGAGATGTCATTTCCACCTGGTCTCGTGCTCTGAAGCCTTGGCATCAGCTTGAAATGCAGGAGGGAAGTACACCGGGTCTCTCAGAGAAAGCAGAAGGGAGAGCTGGGGACGGGGGACTTAGTTGGGATTGGGGCTGGAAAGAAGGGGGCGGTAGCAGAAATAAAGAGGCAAACACGGCCTCCTGTCCCCAGGAGGAGAATTGTTGGAAAGTCTCCCAAGTAACCCCTGCAAGCAAGAGCTGGTTACACTTAGCATCTTGCCGCTCAGAATTTCTACATAGGAAAACCCACGCGGTTAGCAGTATGCTCCAAAGAGATCCCCAGATCCAGATTTCCCACTTCATTGTCTCCATGACAACTCTGACTTCTGCGACCCCTGTTCTAAATGACCCAAATGACTACTCTATCCTAGCTCATGTTGGCTCTCCTCTGTAAGTTTTAAGGTGTGTTCACTTACTGGCAAGGTGTCTTCAACTAGGGCTTCAGACACCTCCTTGGTCCAAAAGATGGAGGAGACACAGATGACTACCTGGCCAGGCCACTGCAAGACCCAGGCTTTACGAGGGACCTGGGAAGGAGCAGTGGTGTTGACTGTAGAATCGGTTCTTCATGTGTGATTTAAATTGACTTCTACAACTACTCCCTACTTTACCCACACACTTCATTCTAATGGTAAAACAAAAATCCCCTTGTATCATCCTAGAACTCACTGTGTAGACCAGGCTGGCCTCAAATTTACAGAACTCTGCCTGCCTCTGCCACCAGAATACCGGGATTAAAGGTGTGTACCACCCATGCCAGGCTTGGGATTAGTGATTTATGTCTTTGCCCCGCCCCTCAGGTTTGTGCAAAAGGAAAACAAAACAATTTCAACGCTGCATGATTTCATCACTCCAAGACTTTTATTAAATGTGACCAAGGTAGTGTTTGGCCAGCACTCAATCCTCATCTTTTAGTGGCTGTGTTATGTCATGGTGCTGGGGCATGCTTTCTTAGCTAAGTCCTCTTCCCCTAGCTTTTGTTTCCTAAACTTAAGATCAGGGTACAGCCTGGCTTGGTGGTACAAGCCTATAATACCAGTGTAGGGGAGTTGGAGGCAGGAGGATGGGAAATTCAAGGGTGTCCTTTGCTGCATAGTGAGTTTGAGGCCAGCCTGGGCTCCATGGGACCTTGTGGATCAAGTCTGCTTGAAGTTGTACATAGTTTTATTACAACACAGTCATGTTTGTCATTTATATCTTGTCTATGATGCTTTTGTGCTGTGGGGTAGAGTTAGGTACTGCAGCCAGAGTCTGGCTCACAGAGGTGGGGGTGTTCACTTGGCCTTTCATAGAAAAAGTGAGGACTCCCGATAGCTAACCTCACACTGGCAGCTCTTGCTCTGTGACTCGGAATTCATCAGGGAAAATGGAATTTAGATTTTGGAATCTGCCATGTGGGACAGCCAGGCTGGTCTTTAGAACCTTTGTGTAAAGGTGTTAGGTGCACATGTTTGTTTGATAGACGGAGTCTTACCACGGGGTAGGGCCTGGAAGTAAGGCACACACTTAAAGAGGGGACAAAACTCAGACACTGCTAACGGGAGCCTGGCTAGAGGCTGGCTGCTGAAGATTTGTCACAATAGGCTATTTTTTCTTAGGCTTTGGGTCATACTTGTTTCCGTTAAGGCTTTGGGAGGCTTAGAATGTCACTCGCAGGTGATCCAAGTGAATGCCCACCTGGAAGGGGAACTAAATGGAGCCATCAGTTCCACGTGACAGAAAGCAAAGCCCCTACTCCCATCCCACCCCCATCACCTAGGTAACTCTTCTCTTCCATCCCTGCTTCGACCAGCTAACTCCACCAGGAAAATGCTCACTGCCCTCAGATTCACAGGTCAAAGGTCCCTGAGAGGCTCAGAGAGGTAGGTTTCAGGAGTACAGTCAAGGCCCGGGTGAACTGGCCCATCCAGACCACTCCCCCAAGCTTTCTCTCCAGTCCCAAAGCCCTGGCATAGGGACGCTAATTCCCGTTTACCTCAGCGTATGCTTCAATCCCATTGCCGATAACTTGCCGCATGCTGGCCAGCATCACCTGCTCCACCTGCTGCAGCCATTTTTCCACCATGCCCTGTGGGGAGATAGAAACAGCAGGAGGCACCAACTGTCAATCAAAGCTGGATAGAGACCGTGGGAGGAGCTCTGATCTCTCTTTGGAGCAGGCTTGGGGGATTGCTGCCTTTTGGGGCCAATATTCTTGGACCAATTGCTTTATGCTTATTAACAGCTTTCTAGTAAGTGTGTCTCCTCTAGGTTCAAGTCATTTCCTCAAGCCAGCAGCTTCTCAGGAGGCAAATGAAATCCTTATTTTAATTAATAAATTTCTCCTTTTATATTTTATTTTAAAACTATGTGTATGCATACATGTCTATGCACGAATATGTACCTGTAAGTGCAAACGCTTGCGGGGACCAGAGGCATGCCATCCCTTGGGACTGGAGCTACAGACAGTTGGGAGCCAACTGACAGGGATGCTAGGCACTGAGATTGGGTCCTCTGCAAGAACAGTATCACCTCTTCGGGTGCTGCTCTTTCCCACAGGACTGGCAATCACTTAAATTTTACTCCTTATCAAATGGCTTGGAGTAGCAGCACTGGCTGTAATCTAGCACCCAGGAAGTTGAAAGAGGAGGACCTCAAGTTTAAGGTGAGGCAGGCCTAAATAACGAGACCCTGCATCCCCCCTCTCTCCAAAGAGTGTACATCTGAAAAGACAGGTTAGGTAGTGTGAGATTTCTCATCAATTCTCTGTTTCCTCTGAGTGGGTCATTGTTTACCTGGGCTCTGAAAGCGTCACCAGGTCACCTGGAATCTGATTCTTGTTACTGCGTTTGTTATCTTTAGTCAAGGTCTTTCCAGTTTTATTTGTCCCGTGGCCTCCAGTATAATCCCCATCTTAGAGACGGGTGAACTGAGGCCCAGAAAGATGGAGTAACTATTAAAAATGATTTAGTTGACAAGTATTGGACCCCAAATGTTCTACACCACAAACTGGAGCCCAAGAGCTTAGCCCAGGGAACACCCCCCATCTCCAGTTTGCTCTGCTGTGAAGAAGAGAGCTCCCCTCAAACACACAAGGGGATTACTTTGGCTTTTGCTGGGTAGATTGTCTGTATGAATGGAACAGTTTCTTTCTCTGAGCTGATCATGCCCAGGATTTCCAGGTTGTCTGTGAACTCCAGCTTGGCGATTCCTTCAAAGCACTTCTTCAAGTGTGGCTGCACCCGGAGTGGGTCCTTTGTCTCCGACAAGATCTCCAGAAGCTCATCGTTTGACAGGAAGAAGAACCTGGCTCAGAGTAAAGAGAGTATTGTCACCAGGAGCTCTTTCGAGGGTTCACTTTTCCAACAAGGGGATGCTCCTGGCCGCTAGATCCTCCCAGGTGACTACCAGCTGCATCCCAAGGTCTTTCCTGGGCTTGGCTCCTCTCCTCCATCACCAGTCTGGTCTGTGAAAGATCACTTTGACTCAGAGAGCAAGAGAAAGAGCAGGAGTAGGCATGCATCAGCTCTTCACTGCAGGGACGGGAATGATCGGCTGAGTTCAGCACCGCTTGCTCTTCAGGATCGCCTAGGGAGCTCCTAAGAATTCCAATGCTGAGGTCCAAGCACCCAGAGGGTCCCATGTATCTGATAAGGTCTGGGGAAATCTTTAATGTCTTAAATCCCGACTGACCCTAGCACTCAGTCACTGTCAAGAACCTCTAGATAAGAGGAGATTGTCTTTCTTGTCTCTAGATGTGCCAGAAAAAGTTAAAGATAGAAATGAAAATGTGTGTGAAGTACATTATATATTTGCACGAACATGCCTTTATGAAATCCAGCACAGCAGATAGAAATAGTGTGTTTGTAATGAACCTCTATGCAGCCGGAGACCTCTTTTTAAGTGGAGGTGGTAGCCACTTCCCCACTTGCTCAGGCTCTAAAGATGCAAAACCAAACCCCCAAAAGTAAATGTTCAAGGCATCAGCCTCTTTTATGAACCTGAGATTGAAAATTCTATAAAGAAAGGGTCCATGGGATTATAGTCTTACTTAGTATGATGGATTACAAGTTGTCCATAGTGTTTCATGAAGACCATGGTGCCAGCCCAAGCTAAGGGGAACAATTGATTTTGGCATCTCTTGATCCTAGGCCAGTTCTCTATCTTGCTTTGGCTGGCAGAATCTAGTGAACACAAATGTGTTCAATGTCCAGGCCTTAAACATTAGGAGACCTTATCATTGGCACTCTTGATGCTCCTGTGACCTTGTGAACAAACGTAGGCTAACCTTCCTAGTGCCCAGAAGCAGAAATCCAACCACCAGGCAAAGGATTAGGACCAACTGCCGGTTGACTGTTAGTCACACTGAGTGAGCTCCCAACAGAAGCACCGTTAAGTTAAGCTCAGCCCAATGTGCCATACCATACAACCGTGAGCTAAATCAATGACTGTTGTTTTATGCCTCTAAATTTTGGAGTGTTTGTTACATAGCAAAACAAACTGATATACTATACATGGTATTGAGAGGGTAGGAAGGGTTCAGTAACTCCTTTTAGGCTGACTCAATGATCAGTACCTAACGAGGATGTCAGTTTCTACCATTTCTAAGTAATACTCAGTTGGGTGATTGATCTCTATTATGTGCAAGGCCCAAAGACAGAGTAACAATGTAAAATCATTTAGCTTTCTGTATTTTTAAGGTAAAACTGGTTCACGTGACTATCACCAACAGTTCGAAGTATTCAGTAAAAGTGATTGATTTTATTTTACAAAAAAATGCATAAACTCTTGAGATATTTTCATGAGTGGTAATGTGTGTTTAACTCAGGTAGAAATGTATCTCAAAGATATTAAATATTTGAGTATCGTTTCAAGACTCCTTGGGTTTGAATTGCAGCTTGGACATCTATCAGTTTTGTCTTTCCTGGGGGCGGGGGAGGAAATCATTGTTTTCTCACTTAGAAAGTCAAGATAATCATAACGATCCCACTGTTATAGGATTATTCTAAAGATTACCTAAGTATGAATCACTTAGTGTGGCATCCTGGCACAAGATGTAACTGCCGTATTAGTGTTGGCTATCACTGTTCTTACTAGGAATGGCAGCAAAAGGCTAGAACTAAAGGCTTTGGGGCTGAAGAGATGGTTCAGTGATTAACAAACAGTGTGCTCTGCTCTTGCAGAGGACCAGGCTGCTGGCAATTGCCTGTAGTTCCATCTCCAGGGGATCCAGCGCCCTCTTCTGGCCACTGTGGACACCTGCACTCATGGGCATGCTCCCACATATGACACACATAAATAAAATAAAAATATTTTTAAAAGCCCAAACCTCAGGAGGTTTCCAGAGTTTAATCTCTTCCCAATGGTGTGCTTCCAAGTTAACATTTTTTCTACTGTTTGTGTTTGTCTGTGTTGTCTAAAGGAGGAGCCACTGACCACAAGTAGTTCTTTATGTTAAAAAAATAGTATTAAATAAATTAAAACTTCACTTTCTGAGCCACTTTAAAATGTTCAGTGGTGGTCTGGAGAGATGGCTCAGCAGCTAAGAGCATTGGCTACTCTTCCGAATTAAATTTGATTTCCAGTAGCCGCATGAATGCTCGCAACTGTACCGGGGATCTGACACCCTCTTCTGGACTCCTTGGGCAGCAGGCATGCAAGGGGTGCACAGACATTCATGCAGACCAAACACCCATGCACATAAAATAAAAATAAAAATAACACACAATGGCCCCAAATGGCTATTGACTATAAGACAAAGAAAATAAAGAATATGAGGAAAGAGTTATCAGAGAACACCGTGCTGAGCAGGTACCAAGGGAATTTCTCCCACAGATAAACCAAAGCATCGCCAGTGTAACTGTAAAACCCTATCCTTTCTTCTTGGTGGAGAGTGGAGAACTAAACTTCGTGTCCAGCCACATTACAGTTTCTCGTCGATGCCTTTCGAGGTAGAATCTCATGTAGCCCTAGTTGGCCCTCAACTTTGTAGCTGAGAAATGACCTTGAACTCTTGTTTTTTTCCTGCCTCTGCCTACCAAGTACTGGGATTATAGGCGTGCAAACCTACAGCCTTGAGTTAAATGACACGGAGTGACCGGCCACAGGGAACTTGGCATGGATAGATGTGCAGGAATGAGATCCCTCAGAAGTAGCCCTCTAAAACCACATTGACTTTTACATAAAGCATTAACTTTTATGGAAAAAAAGATAAATATTTATGAAAATTACTGTACCAGGAGCTATAAATGTTAATGCTCAAAAAACTAGCTGATGTTTCCCAAACACTTCCGTTTTATATGTAGCTCATTGACCTGCACAGAAAAATGAAAGAACTAAGAGTCATTTGTGTTATCCTATCTCAATTTCATCCCGAGAGCCCAAGTCCCAGATCTGTTGAAGGTCTTCCAAAGAATGAATAGAAAATCTCGGATCTCAAGAGATATCTCTTTAGCTCTAAACACTAGGCCTTAATCGTAACTATTATGCCCTTTCCTGGACAGAAACAACAATATTGACTGGCCTAAGTGAAGATGTAACCCCTACAGAATCCATTCAGCTTCGCTCTAGATGATATGGCTAAGGAGACATGTTCATTCCTAGATGCCATCTCTTGGCGAACAGGGAAGCAGGATTGGAATGTAATTCAAATCTAACATGAAAAATGTAATTCTATCTACATATGGCCTCGGAGGGAGGCCCCAGTGAAAGAACAATCCTGCATACCTGGGGAAAAAGAGTCTCTTCTTTTCCAGGTAGTCATTCAGCCCCCGTTGGATGTCTTCCAATAGAAGATTGGCTTCCTGAAGCTTCTCAGTCATTCTTGGCTGGTCAGCTGCCACCAGGACCCTGGTGTCTTTCACCTGGGTTACACACACACACACACACACACACACACACACACACGTGAGAATCACTATGCATACTTGAGATTGGTCATTGTAATGAATTCACGATCAACCCACCAACTAGTGATGCTGCCGAGCCAGCTTTCTGATGCTCTCCTCGTCGTCCCACAGGGCTGACTGCTCAGTGAGCATGACTGCATCCCTTCAATCATGGTTGACTGGGTACAGGTTGGGCATCACAATCTCGCCAAATCAATTTCATCTGAACATTTTGGTGGTCTAAAACTTAGATCATGGCATTCTGGTCTGGTCTGTGGGGAACCCTTGGTCAAGGAGCTTTGGGGTCGTGTAAGGATCAGCTCCTGCCAGATGTTTTATGGCAGAGCAGGCTAGTGGGCAGGGAGTACCCCAAGTGGGAAAAGTAGAGAGAGGAGTAGGGGCAAGGGGTATACATGGAGCGCTTGTGAGCTCCCGAGGGTTTCCTCGACTCTGGTGACCCTTTGGGAGGCCAGAATACACTCTATTCTTGTGTTCTATGAGTCACCCCATAATTTTTCTTGGCCTACACTTAGTTGGTTTCTATAGCACACAACCAAAGAAGAATAATGTCAAATCTGCTCCATTGACTGGGTCCTATAGCTGCCCCCATACCCCATCGCTAGAGTCTAGACCACAAGTCATCTAAGCAGATGCACTCCACTGAGATAAATTCTCGGATCATGTATCACAATATTTTTTTCAAAAAAGGAAAACCACATCCTCTCAGGAGATGCATCTTAGCATGTGTAACTCATCCTTCAAGGCTTGGTTCTAACATCACCTGCTTTGGAGGTCTCCTGGACACTCCCAGGCAAGTGTATTACTCTCCATCATCTCTATGCTATTTGCACACACCACAGCTTGTGTTCAAGCCTGTGTGCCTCCTAACAGAGTTGTAAGAGAGTGGAATTCATGTTCTTCGTAAGTAGCTTCTGACTTTTAAGATTATATCTGAGTCATCACATTTACCAAAAAAAAAATCATAAATAACTGAGTATCAATATGCATCACTATTTGAAATCTAAAAGGATTCCTAACCTATGAAAATGTGATTGCATTGCTCTTTAACAAAGCCCTCTATCTCATTAGGCATGACAGAGAAATAATGTAAACTGCTAAGAACTATCTCCAGGCAGGTAAGATTCCAAAAACCTTCTCCTTTTCATATACCATATTTCCATACTTGAAGTTTTAATAAATTATAACAATGACTTAAAATGTTAATTTTAAATTTTACTTGGTAGTTTCAGGGGACGTAGACACAATGCACCAAGGTAATATTTTCTGCTGGTGAGACGCAAGAGATAAAACTCACCGCCTGAGCCATCAGTGTTTTCCAGTAACTGTCCACAGTGCCAAATTTCTTGCCCTCTTCTGGCATCTGGGCTATGATGTCCTCTGAGCTAAAGATTGGTTCCAGGTACAGCCAAGTGACTTGGCATTTTAACCAGGCATCCAAATTTTCCTGTACCCGAACCAGCTTTTCTTCCCATTTCTGTGGATTTAGAATTCCACAACTGAGTCAGTAATGGCAGCACACACCCAGTGAATGCGCGCGCGCACACACACACACACACACACACACACACACACACTAAAGATATAATGAAGATATTACTGAACCTCACGTTTACAGATGCAGACCCTGAACACAACCGTTCAGACAGCTTCCCGAGATCACTCAGCTAACAGTAAAGGCGAAACCAGAATACAGACCCGAAGGCCTGTGCCACTTTTTCTTCTTCCCTTGAGCTCCAACCCTAAGATATGCCCACCACTGTGACCTATCCAGCTTCTATAGGCAGTGATCAAGGGAGGCTAAACTCTTAGGGTCATGTGGCGCAGACTCTAGATTGCTATAGACTATAAACTACTTGGCAAATATATTTTTGTTTGGCGTATTCAAGCTCGTCTGCTCTTTCGGTAGACGGCTCACTGGTGTCATTATCGCTCCTAGTCTTCTGTTCATCCGTCCTTTCATTTCTCCATTCAGGGAAAAGGAAGTTTATTTTTTCATTGAACTTGAAACCCCACCCCTCCTCTAAGAAACTGAGAACCAATGGGCCATAACAAGATACACAAGGGCTATTTTCTTACCCGAGTCTCTGCTTCTATTGGCTTGATGAATGCAGAGCCACACATGGTCTGGGTCTTTATCACGTGATCATCGAGTAGCAGTTGAATGTCATCGACCGCACACAGGATGTTTGTATCCTGCCAATAAAGATGACCACGCAGTCAAAGTCAAAATCATGAGACCCCTTTGCCTTGCCTATCCCATGGTCCATGGCGATTCCAGAAGGTTCCAGAAGGCCTTGCAGTATATATTCCCACCTCAGGGAGACAGGCATCTATGTCTCATAAGGTTTTCTCACTATAAATATTTATTTATTTTGAGACAGGTCTCAATATAGATGTTCCCATGTCAGTCTCCAAAGCATAAGAGCACACGTGTGTATACTGACGCATATTGGTTACTAAAAGTACTTATTGTCGGGCAGGAGCAGTGGGGAATGCCTGTTATCCCAGCACTCTGAAGGCTGAGGCTGAAGGCACATCATGAGTTTGAGGCCAGCCTGGGCTACTTCATAAGATCCTGTCTCAATGAACAAAATGAAACAAAACAAAAGAAGTAACACTTCCTGTTCGACTTATTTGCAGAAATCAACTTAACCCAGACCTGCAACTAGAGTCTACTGGGGAGAAGACAGTGCTCTTCCCCAGTTTCCTCCCTCTCTGGGAGCATCAGCTTCCACTCAGTGAGTAAGACCCAGATTCATGTTCTGCAGCCAGATATAGGGGTTCTTGTGGTTCCTTTAAAATAAAATTTAGAGATTATTTTTATTTCAATTCATGAGCTCTTTTGAAATGTCTGCTAACAGATAGGGCACACTTATTAAGTTAATTACACTTAATCCACTTGTAAACAAAGCTTTGATTACTTGTTTTGTGGATAGTGGTCACATGATAAAAGTACATAGACATGTAACCCCAGCTTGGAAACTTCTATCTCATACATTCAGCGAGTTCTATCTTGCTCTCATGTAAAGGTATTGTGTCTTCAGTGTCCATGGACGGCACTCTCTTCCCTGAGCCATTAGATAGACTGCTAAGAGTCTGCCACCTACAGCAAATCTGGTCTCACTTGCTTTGATTCCAGCTCCTTCAAGCCTGTAGACACAGAAGTGGATGCAGAATGAATAGTGTAATTGTAGATTTGAATTAAATATGGATATATTCTTCTGTCTATTTTTTTTCTCAGTGTGTCTCAAAAACATGTCTAGCTAGCTATTCAAAGACCGGCACCTTCACTGTCATTTTGAGATTGCTTCTTGTTGAGAGCTACTTCAGTCATAAACTTTGAAGATGGATAAGGAATAATGAACCTGCTCCTAGGCCCATAGCTGAGCTCTGCATTGCAGCCCAGCAGCCTCTGGAGCAGTGTCTGACCCAATCAGAATGGGCAGCTCCCAGCTTATTGAAACGGTGAGACCCAGTAATAAACTCATTTGCCTCCAGTTCTCCTGCCTCTGATTGGCTCATGGGTGGTTCTTATCCAAAGTCAAAACCAAGGCATTGTGACCATGAAAACTGAAGGGAGAAAGAAGTCACAGGGGGATGATCGGTTGTTCAGTGAGAGGAGAAGTGCTCAGATCTCCAGGGTTTGGGTCTATGTTAACTATTCAAAAAATGGAGTACTGGGAGATGTGGCTATGTGTTAGAATGTTTTCCCAACAAGAACAAAGCTCTGAGTTCAACCTCCAAACTAGGAGGGTGAGTGGAGATGCTCAGGCACCCAGAGGGTAGAAGAGCAGGAAAAATAAATTGTGATTTTCTTGTTAAGTATCCCAAATGATTCTCCTGTGCAGTTAGCATTTGAGATGCTGTTCTAGGTGCCCATGGGGAGCAGTATGTGGATATCTGTGCCCTCCACAATGTGCTGGGCAGCAGCCCTCATATCCACCCTGCGCGTCATCCTAAGAGCAAACTAGATCCTGGGGTTATCGAAGGAATGCACCTCCACATCCATTGCACAGACTCATACGCTATCTGTAAGTCCCCATGAAAATCAGGACATTTATACTTGTACAGTTCAAAGTGGTGTAAGTGCCTGGGAACTTGCTAGTACGTGAGAACCTTAGGCCCTACTCTAGTCTCCCCAATTTAAAGAGATTCTGAAGAAATTCCTATGCACATCTGCAATTCAGGAGGTAGGATGTGTTGTTGTCAACCTCAGAGATGCTTCTGAATGACTTGATCTGTGTGTGTGTGTGCGTGTGCGTGTGCGTGTAGTTACACAAGCCAGTGTTCCTCTTGAGACATGCTAATTCAGGAGACACACCCCATTCCTTTGCACCAGGTCAACCTTATGATTTGGAGATGCACAGCTCCAGCGGCGTGTGAGAGCCAGGATGATGGAGGAGAGGCAGACAGAGGAAGTACACAGATGGAGGGTTATTCTGTGAGGTCTGTTGCAATGCTGGGGGAACCATGTCTAGATCTACTAGCAGCCCAGGGCTGCTTCCAGGGCATTCCCATTCGCCTGACTCACCGTGTCCCTGTATTTCACGAAACTGAACGTCATGTTAACCCAGTCCATCTTCATCTTCTCCAGGTTTTTCTCCAGGGAATATTCCTTGCTGGCAGCTGCGCTAATGGGCTCCAGCCTGAGGAGAGAACACACCATCAACATCAACAGGAGCTGGCAGAGGAAACCCCGGGAAGCAATTTCAGCGCAGTCTTAAAGAGATTTCCAGAAGCTTTCATTTCAACAAGATGTTTTCTCTGAGCTTTGCCATCTATGTCCAATGTTCTGAGTACCGTTGCCTTTGGGGGCTGTTATAAGTTGAGTGTTTCTCCAAAATTCACACCGCAGTTTTAATCGCCAATCACTCAAATGTGGCTATATTCGAAGAGCATTTAATGAGGTGATCATATTAAAATAAGGCCATGGGGCTGGAGAGATGGCTCAGAGGTTAAGAGCACTGACTGCTCTTCCAGAGGTCCTGAGTTCAATTCCCAGCAACCACATGGTGGCTCACAACCATCTATAATGAGGTCTGGTGCCCTCTTCTGGCATGCAAGCATACATGGAAGAAATGTTGTATACATGATAAATAAATAAATCTTTAAAAAAAAAATAAAGTAAGGCCATGAAGGCTGACCCAAGCTAGTGGGGGCTCACTGACTCTAGACTGACAGCTGGGAAACCAGCGTAAGACCAAACTAGGCCCTCTGCATGTGGGTGACAGTTGTGTGGCATGGGCAGTTTGTGGGGCCACTGGCAGTGGAACCAGTATTCATCCCTAGTGCATCATCTGGCACTTTGGAGCCCATTCCCTGTGGAGGGATTCCTTGCTCGCCTAGATACAGGGGGAGGGCCTTGGTCCTGCCTGAAGTGCTGTGACAGACTTTGTTGACTCCCCATGGAAGGCCTCACCTTCTCTGATGGATGGGGGATGGGGTGGGGAGAAGTTAGGGGGAGTAGGAGAACAGGAGAGAGAGAGAGAGAGAGAGAGAGAGAGAGAGAGAGAGAGAGAGAGAGAGAGAACTGGAATTGGTATGTAAAATAAGATTGTTTTTAAAATAATAAATAAATAGAAAAAAGGAGAAGAGCAAGAAAGGGATGAAATAATTGACAATAACTTACTGCATTCAAAATATTATCATTGGAAAATGAATATTAAAAACTGCTATCTGGCTGGGTGTGCTAGTGCATACCTTTAAACCCAACACTTAGAAGGCAGAGGCAGGGAGAGGTCTATGAGTTCAAAGTCAGCCTGATCTATACAGCAAGTTCGAGGCCAGGCACAGCTACAAAGTGGGACTGTCTCAAAACAAAACTGTCAGCCATTTGCATTCTTATTTTCTTGGTAAGCTTTTGAAGTCCAGCCTGTATTTTTGAGTTCCATACATTGGTTTTGGATTAGCTACATGCCAAGGGCCCAGTAGTAGCTTTTAGCTTGGCTCCTGTCTCGGACAGTACCAACCCAGAGGATCAAAGCAAGACAAAACAAAACAAAATACAATAGCCAGGCCTAAAGCCCCAATTTGATCAGCGGGTTGGGTGCGGCCTGAGAACATGCTTTTCTAACTAGATCCCCCATGATGGAGATGCAGTAACTCTAGGTACCAAGCCCTGAGAACCATGAACATCCATCCCTCGAGGTCCCATCCAAGTAGTCTAACAGACTTGAATCAATATAAAATCTCTCCATCTATTCCTTAAAGGAAGTATGAAAACAGAACCCTGAATATTACTGATTTAAAAAGTAGTATGTGAGGGCCTGGGAGACGGCTAAGTAAGTGTGTGCTTGCCATACAAGCAGGAGAACCTGAGTTAGATCCCCAACACCCAGGTGAAGAATTCTTGTGGTGAGAGGTGGCACATTCTTAGAAACCCAGCACCCAGGAGACAGAGGCCAGAAGATCCCTGAGGCTCACTGGCCAGACAGCCTAGCCTACTTGGTGCCTAAGGAGTGACACCCAAGGTTTACCTCTGGCCTCCACTTGCACATACACATACACACATGTGTTCCCCCATATATGTACCCCCATTCATAAACACACCTACGATGCTCCCCCCAAAACAAATAGAAGTAAAAATAGCCATTCAGATCATGCAAATTCTCACGCTGCAATTCCAGGGCACTCGGGGAAGGAGACAACAAAGAGGTCTGTTCATCACTGTGTGCTCCATGGGTTTAGCAGTTGAAGATCACTCCTAGCTTGCTGTTTATTTGAAAAGGAAACAGGTCCATGAAGGCTGAGTGGTTTTGCTCCAAGTTCTAAGAGCTGGGCAGAGTCTCAGGTTCACAGAAGACATTTGTTTTTCATTTTCCATTGAAATAAAACCCCTAACTCTTTCTAGTCCCAATTCTACAGCAGGAAAAGAAATAGCCACTTGGGTAAGTCAGCCCAACCAGGGGTCATTAAAATTTTTAATTGGCTTTGACTTAGGAGAGCACAGTGACCCCTGAACCAAAACCTGTCTAGAACAAAGGATGAACCTTACTTTTCAACAAATTTGCCAAATCCAAATTCCAGCATGTTCGCGAGGCACGTTGTCTCTGTGGGCTTTATCTCATAGCCAACAATCTCACTGATCTGCAAAGGAAGGACGGAGGTGAGGGGTGGTTGTGGAAGGTAGTGTTGCCCAGTAGAACCTCTATAAGGATGGAAAATTAAATTATCTGCACTGTCCAGTATTGTAGCTACTCATCCCAGGAGGCTGTTGAGACTAAGATGAAGGGACTTTCATGTTCACTTAGTGTTAGCTAACTCATACTCCATTAAAAAACCACACGGGACTGGTGGCTGTCGAGTCTGACATTGTCAGTCTGAGGGTTCTGGAGGCTGTTGCAGAGCCACACCATAGCTGGTTTTCCCCAAGTTTGTCTCCCCATCAATTCACAAACATTCAAAAGACCAGAACAGAGCCTCAGCTGTGCTTCCAGGGAAGCTGGGTCTGGGACAAGCTGAGGTGAGTACTTGCTGAGTGACAGGGAGGGTCTGTCAGACAGACTCTCCAGAGCTCTGAGCTGGGGAACAGCAAGGATTCCCTTCAAAAAAGCATTAAAGCAGGGTTTGTGATGTTGGCTACTCAAGAGTCTGAGTCATCATTTTTAGCCCTACAGAGTGTGTTCAAGACCAGCTTGGCCAGCATAGTGAGACCCTGCCTCAAAATTAAGAGTGAAAGGTGATTAATGGCACAGCATGCACCCAGGTTCAATCCCCAGTACTGTTAAAACATAACAAAGGAAAGTCCCCCATCCACTCCAGGGGGTTACTTGTCAGGGTCCCCATCCAGCTGGTGTGACACTGCCTCAGGCTCACCTCTTCAGCACAAACACCCCTAAGGAAGCTCTGCGTGAAGCTTCTGGAAGACCTAGGTAGCAGCAAGGTCCCCCATGCTAAAGAAGAAATGAGGACTGAAGCAGGAATGAGCATCTGTCTGAAAAAATAATCTGTTGCTGAGCGTTTCCTTTCCTCGGCTGCCAGAGGATTAGAAGACGCCAGAGCAGAAAGGAGGGTGGGTGCCATGCCACACACTGTCTTACCCTGTGTCCTTGGCACCTGACACTTGGTAGACGGCAGTATTTGTGGAGGAAAAGTCTGACTCAATCAGAGAACTCGAATGGCTTCCGGTCTGGGTTCTGGGGACCTCTGGAGGAGCAGCACGGTAATAAACTAAAAGTAACGAGCACTTATGGGGGCTGACGAAGGATGGGATTGTTTCAGAGAGCTGCCCACACTTATTTTAGTGTCCTAGCAGCACACAGAGCTTGCTAATGTGTTCTTCCCGCTTTCCATCTAAAGAATCTGAGCTGGAGAAATGATCTTGTCCACGACCATCCAGTTAATAAATTGGCTTCTGGATCCAATTCTGATTCCAACAAATGCTATCCACCAAATGCTAATGTCTCTTACAGGTCCCCTGTGTACAGCTGTCCATGCCACACACTGCACAGCTCTGGACAAAGGTGGCATTTGGCAGAATTTTACAGAGCACAGTCTGCACAGTAGATTTGTAGCTTTGACCTTTCACTTATTATTGAAAATATCTGATATCTATCTTCTATCTATCTATCTATCTATCTATCTATCTATCTATCTATCTATTATCCATCTATCTACTATCTATTATCTATCTATCTATCTATCTATCTATCTATCTATCTATCTATCTATCTATCTACCTATCATCTATCCATCTATCTATTTGCCCATCATGTATTATCTATCTATCTATCTATCTATCTATCTATCTATCTATCTATCATCTATCTATCTATCTATCTATCTATCTATCTATCTAATATCTATCATCTATCTATCTATCTATCTATCTATCTATCTATCTATCTATCTGTATTTGTATGTGCGTGTCGCATGCACCTGGATATTGTAGCACACATATGGAGGTCAGAGGACAATTTGCAGGAATTGGCTTTCTCTTTCTGACATACGGGTCCCAGGGATTGAACTCAGGTTGTCAGGCTTGGGGGCAAGTTCTTTTTGTCTGCTGACCCATCTTGTTGCCCCTGTTTATTCTTTTATACATTAAAATACAGCAACACACAGACTCTCTCGGGGGCTAAAGTACACTTACATAAAGCATTCAGCATAGTAATTGCCTCACAGTGAGGGCTGGAGAGTGACAGAACTTTTAGATTATTTTTTAAAAATATAAATACTGACAAGGCATTTTTTTCTCTAATTTTAAAATCCTGGAACAATGCTGTCTACGTAGACACTAGTCCCTTATGGCCTCTTAGCCTCTCAAACATGCTTGTCTGAATTGAGACGAGTTCTGGGTATAGCACCAAAGACTTCATACTACTGCTCAAGGTGGATAGCTACACAAATGACAATGTGTACTTGTTTAGATAGCATATATCTATGAACTTTGTTTTACTTATTTCCTTTTACTTTAGAAAACATAGGTGAACTGGGAGCAGCTTAATGGAAGGGCACTTGTATCGCATGTGCAAGTTACTAGGCTTAAACCCCACTACCACAAAAAAGAAAAGAGAATGTTGCAGTCTTCATGCGTGACTGCTAGAATTATTAGCACATGTGTATGGCTGGCTCTGCTCCTAGGGACAGCATCTTCAGAACTTTAGGGCCAGTTTTGGTCCATAGCACGACTACATGTTTCTTTGTCCGATCTTGTTTTAAACCCAAACAACAAGACCTCTAAGCTCAGTTGGCCAGAAAACACAGCCCAGCCATCTTGGGATCCCAGAAAACCTGTTTTCAGTCCTTGAGACATCACAGGTGGCTTAGATTTTAGAGCCTTTTTTGCCAGGACCAGAATCTATATAAATCTCTCCTCAGTGGCGGGGTAGGAGGGGAGACATTAGGGCAGATTGTAGCTTTGCTGAGCTTGGGGCTGTCACAGGTGTGGGGCCCTGAGTGGGGACAGCCCCTAAGACATCTGGTGACCCATGTCCTTTCTTACCTCCTCAGCCTGCTGGATAGCCACTCTAGAGACCCCGTCCTTTCTCCCTCCCTCCCTCCCTCCCTCCCTCCCTCCCTCCCTCCCTCCCTCCTTCCCTCCCTCCCTTCCTCCCTTCTTCCTACCTTCCTTCCTTCCTGGGGCTATGTTCCACTGTTAGTTTTGATGCCCTGCCCCATCTGCCTTTCTTCCTCACTCCTCATGTGCTCTCTTGACATGCTTTATTTAAGCCAAACAGATCTGAATTCCAGTTCCCTCCTGGCCCACTAACTAGCTATATGACAGCTTAATTTTCAACGCTCAGTCTTTCTACCTATGAACTGTGCCTATTTCAAAGAGTTGTTGAAGATGAAATGGAAGAATTCAAATAAAGTGTGCCTTATTTATTATTAAATGTCTGGGAGTTTGTGTCTGAGCTGAGATCATTACTCGGTTGTAAGTCTAAGGAATGTTTGTTTAAGAGGCCTAGGAAAAGACAAGAATGATGAGAACCAAGAATGCTTGAAAGGAGGGGGAGTTGGTGCTTACACGTAAGGACAGCAGATGACAGAGACAGCGCCCCGAGAAGGCACAGAGACCCCTTGAGTGTTTTCTTTTTTAAAAAAAAATCATATTTGATATTTTTGAGTTTCTGGGGCTCAAATTTAGAGGCTTGTGCATGCTGGGCAAGTATCCTATGACTGAGTCACACCCTTGGCCCTAACGAGTGTTCTTTAAGGGTTGACGCAAATGCTTTGAATACTGCCATCTCAAGAAGTCTGGCACTGTAAGAAGTCACCTGTCCACCCATGTTCTTAGATCCCGACATAAGTCAAAAGTCTAAGTCACCCACATCCATGAGGATAGAAGCCCCACGAGCCCTTCGCAGATTCCCTTTAGGGGAGAAGCCCACATGATGACCTATCTATCACCTGCCTTCCCAACCCTTGCCGGGGTCCCGAGTCTCCTGCTTTTCTGTGAAGCTGAAGACAGCTCCTCCCTGCAGACAGACCTTGACCTATTCACGTATCAATACTCCCGTCTTTCTGTGGTTCAATCTCAGGCATAGCTCTTAAAGAAGAATCTGCCCATGTCAAGCAGGCCACCTTGCTACTCCACATAGCAACTTCCTGGGAGAGGGTGCTTCAAGGCCACTTAAATGTGGCAATCACTTTCAAAAACACAGCAAACCTTCCATTTCGTGCTTGGTGTTCACACCACACTCGTCACCTCACACTTTGTTGCTTATTAAAATCCTAAATATTTTTAGGGAGAATAATTTATTGCTCTAATTTATGGGCTTAAAGAGCTTAAAGAGAGAGCAACTTGCTTCTCTGTTTGTCTATTTGTTTGAGACAGGGCCTCATTCTGTAGCCCAGACTAGCCTGGAATCTACTCTGTAGTCTGTCTCAGCTTCTCAAATGCTGGGATTACGGGAATGTGCCATCACACCCAATGTGTCAAACTCCTTCTAAACCTAGCCTGTTTGACCAGGAAACTCTACACCAAAGAAAACCCACACAGGAATCATCTGGGATCATTTGCAAGATCTCAGAAAAGGGGGGACTTTCTTTTCGTGTATGGAGGAGCCAATTACAGCTTTCCCATTGTGATTATAACCACTGTCTAGAATTTTTTCCACACCACAGTGGGGGCCCAACTAAAAGGATCAACCTGGCCATGAGGCCAGAAGTTCATCCCATGATCTACCTAGTCCCTTCCTGAAGACCAGCCAGCCAATTATAACCTCTTTTCCCTCAAGGGGACTTTCATTTCCTGCCTTCCCAGGGGAAAATGGGGCAGGCTGGAGCACACTGGGGGTGACAAGAACCTGCTGCCAGTGCCGATCCTTCATGCCAGGGTTGCAGGAGATGTTGAGGATGGGTATGTGCTGCTTGAACTTTTCAATCTTCAACTTGACGTTCTCTGCTAAGCGCCGGGGAGCAGGCACATCTAACAAGGTCTTGGTCAACTTGTACGTCGTCCTCCACATGTTCCCAATGTCCTCTGCGATTTCCTCGGCATTCAGTAAAAAGAGGGGGCCTGGAACAAAGAGAAGCGCAGACTACGATGGAGATTCCGGTCACGTGTTAATTCCCTGGACTTGAGGGTGGTGCCGGTTATGATGATATGGGCTTAGTCTCTGGGGTTAGGCCTGGATCTGAACTGATGCCTCTGCTTTGCCAGTAGAGCCTCCACGCTGTCACCTGCCATTCACACACTCCGGAAGGGTGGCTGGAAGCAGCTTGAGGCAGTATAAACAAAACGGCAAATGCCGCTCTGGGCACACACACATCAGGGAGTTAGTCGTTCTAATTGGTTTTAAATGCCGTGTCGGTAGAATTAAAAGGATTTCAATGTGTTGTAATTTAACAGTTTGGGAATGGGAGCCCTCTAGAGTTCTAAGAAGATAATATATAATATTATAACTAATATAAGCTTGAAATTATTGAACAAGGCCAGAAAGAAATACAAAGACTCCAGGCTCAGTGGCTAAAATGAGGGCTGGAGATTGGATCCTGAGCACCTTGTTCCAACAAAACAGTAAACAAACCAAGCTGGGCGATATGTGTGGCCGTAACCTCAGCACTGAGGTGGGGGAGACAGGTAGACTGTGGGGGTCTCTGGCCAGCCAGTCTAGTCAAGATGGGGACTGGGGGTCAGTGAGAGTCTCCCCCCATATACATACACTTAAATAAATGACATTTCAGTTTTTAAAGTACTTCAAAACATTAGTTTCTTTCCCCTATTTTTTTTGGGGGGGGACAGGAAGTTTTTAGCATTGGCTTTCTCATTCAGTCCAATTTTTCCCTTGTTCCCATGGTAATGCATTGCTTCCTGCATTGTGATATAGCTAACTGACTCCTAAACACCTTCCAACCTTCAGGGCTGCCTAGGCCACATGCAACTTCTCTCACTAAATACACCTCAGTAACTCAAGGCATTTTTGGCAAATCACTAGAAAATTAAATCTTATAAGAAAAAGGAAGGACTAGCAGAGTAGTTGGAACCAAAGCCACTTCCAGGGTGAGGGGTGGCTCCTGCCTGCCAGGTGGACTGGATTCATGGTGACTTTAGCACCAGGGTAAATTTCAGGCTAAGATACAAAGTCACTGTTCCCTCTCAACCACAGAAGTGACCTTCTTTTCTTACGCAGTGATGCAGCCAAGAGCACAGATGAGGCTCAGAGGAGGGCTTCACCCAGGAGAGAGTCCCAGGGAGCCACAGCACAGGGAATTCTGCTCCTTGGTACGCACTCAACTTCAATGGGAAATGCGAAAAAGTGCTTTTTCTTTTTTAAAGTTGGAAGTAAGGTAATAGTTGCAGCAGCCAATAAGAAAACACCACTCTCAAAGTTGTCTTCTTCAGGTTTGTAAGGAGAGTGAGAAACGGGCACTCACAAATCGCCAGGAGAATGAAAGAGAGCATTACTTCTCTGGACGACAATAATGAAAGTCGGGTTTCCCCCACAAGTCCTTCTAAAAATCTTAGCAATTTTCACAACATGCCTTTTGGATCTTAGACATTTTGTACTTAGGAATTCATCTTAAGAACACAGCAATAGATGAGAACAGGAGCGATTCTGACCAAAATACACTATGAATACATATGAAATTGTCAGAGAATGAATACAAATGTTTTCAAAAAGAAAATCATCATAATTGCCCCTGAGAACCTCAGCAAAGACGTCCATCCAGCTGGGTTTACTGTGCTGGAGCCCTAGAGATGAATGCCAAGCCTCTAATTTTATCCTTTTAACACCTTGCCCAGAGATGGCACCCAGGGTCTTAATGAAAATCATCTGCTTCTCAATAAATCACCTTCTCCAAACTCATCTTTTAAAACCCATACTGATATAAGATCTTATCTTATAGACGAATACAATATTACATATTTACCACATATTATGCATCATATGATATTATAATATAAATTAGAACATAAAAACTAAAATAATATATTCTATTGTATATGTAACCGATTCAATATACTATATTGTAATATAAAATAACCCATACCGAATAACTAATGTTCCCATGTAGATTCTAAGTTGAAGGAGTTTTTCTCCCAGCAAATTTGTCACTTCTCTGTTCAACAAGACAAGGCCTACCAAACTGCTAGAACCAAAAACCCGAAAACCACCTGGGGTTTTCTCTTCATCCTCCTTGCCTCATGTGTCCTCTCTATGCTCTGTTGATCCCACCCACACCTGCTTCCCTAGACTCCAGAGCCTGGTAGTTTCCAGATGCCCGTGGCACTCTGGCCCTTCCTAAAGCAACACTCAGAGGCACTGTTCTCCATCTCTCTCCTCTTGTTGGAATCATCACTGTGGCAAAGGCTCTGGGTGCTGATGGGATTTAAACCTGGAAATAGGTGTCTTGCTCTTTGGTTCCTCATCTCCCCTTGTTATTACATCAGAAAAAAAAAAAACTGTAACTGTCCTAATCCAGAGTCCTGGAATCCAAAGAGCAAAGGTGATTTCAGAGCTGTTTGAGTGGATCCCATCGCCCCCACCTCCATCCCCGCTGCCCAGGCAGGCTTAGAACTCGGCCTACCATTCATCCACTCCTCTGACTTGATGCTGAACTCGTAGGCTGTGACCCACAGCTGCTCGTAGGGTATTTTGTTGACCATTAGGGTTTGCAGAAGAGGAAAGGAACTCTTCTCTTTCTCCAACAGTTCTTCTTCCTTGTTGATCAACTGTAAGAAAAAAAGGAGGCTGTCTGTTGGGTAGGTGGTTCTCTTGAACCCAGGAAACCTCCAGGACAACTTCCTCAGCAGTGAAAGTGCCAGGCAGAGGAGGCAGACCTGTATTCAGTGGGGCAGGCTTAGCGGGCAGGTTCTTGTGCTGTCTCTGAGGGCCATGGTACCTGAGCTCTAACTACTGGAAATGGATAATTTGAGTCTTGCCATTTCATCTTTGTTTCTAATACACTGTAGACCTCTCCATTTTCATAATTTCTACGTGAAATTTAGTTGCTCATAGGACTATTTTACAGCCTTCTTACACTAAATCGCCTCAAAAGGAAGAACTTCAGTGTTTTGTTAAGACAACTTGCTAATTGATCTTTGACTTTTGGAGAAAGTAGCTTAATGGCTCCAAGCCTTTTTTATTTACATAAGTGGACATCCATAGGGACAACAAGTGGCAGGGGTTTGTTCCAGGCATTGAGACAGCTCCATGAAACCCTTCTCAGCACAGCATGGATACACAACACACATAAGCGGTTACCTTGCTGTAACTTCTTTGGGTACTTCATGACTTCCAAACACCTGATAAAATGGAAACACTGTGTGGAAAAGGTAGTTGAACATACTCATAAAAGAATAGGCCAAGCAAACAATGGTGTGCCCCTGACAGGTGTCATGTTCATAAACTAAGAACCTGAATGACCAGACCTTAGAGTCCCAAGTCCCCATCACAAGGTTCCAAACCTCAAATTCTATCAGCGCAAGATCTAGGTTCTTGGAGAGTTCATTAAGCTTTTCCACGTTGTTCTTCATTTCTTCTGTAGTCATCACTTCACGCTTCCTGAAGGTTTCCAGTTCTTTGCCATAGCCTTCGAGTCTTGACTCAAACTCTGAGCACCTGAAAGTGAACACAGTCCCATCACATCTGAATCTCCATTATGGGTCCTTTCCAGGTTGTCAGCCTGGGAAGAAGGATTTGTTCTTCTGACACTCCCCAAACTCTGCATCTATATAAAAGCAAACGAAGAAAGATAAACACAAAACAAGTTAAAACGCCCACCATCCATCTCCTAGAGATGCTGCTATGAGCCTACTGGTGACTGGATATTTAAATGCTTGTTCGTTTCCCGACTGCTCAGACCCGAATAATCACACAGAAATTATATTAATTACAACACTGTCCAGCCAATGACTCAGACATATTTCTAGCTAGCTCTTACATCTTGAATTAACCCATTTTTATTAATCTATGTATCGGCACGAGGTTGTGGCTTACTGGTAAGGATCCGGCATCTTTCTCCTTCAGCAGCTACATGGCATCTCCTCGACTCTGTCTACTTTGTCTCTATTTTTCTGTTGGATTTCCACCTGGCTTTGCTCTGCTAAACCATTGGCTGAAACAGCTTTATTCATTAACCAATAAAAGCAACACATATACAGAAGGACATCCCACATCATGAACACGCCTAGAAATTTTTCCTGTCCAGGGAAGTACATGCTTGAGCATGTGTTTTATGCAGTGTTTATTCATTCCACCGTTGGATATCTATTATTGAGGATTGATACACCCCAGAACTAGGCATTGGGAAAGCATCTGTGGTGACGTGTGCTATTCATTTCTATGCCCTATTGGAACATGTATTTTAGTTGGGAGGGGATTTAGACAATAAGCATGGATGGGTGAGTGGGTGGATGGATGGTTAAATCCAGATTATAGATGGATGAATAAATCCAGAAATATATTTCTGATAGTAACAACTGCCCTAAGGGAAACAAAACAGAGCCAAGTGAACAGCCTGCCTTATGTAATCCACTCCAGCTGGAGAGATTAGAGAGCTCTTCCCAGATCTGAGACTTCATCTATATGAACAACAAATCTGGTCTCCATTTGTTTCTTCCTCTACCCAATTTAGGCAGATAATCTACTGTTTTGTGATAATTTAGGCAAGATCTAGAGACCGGAGTGCTTGACTCAAATGTTTATGTTGATATTGATTAGCTATGTGGTCTTTGGGCACATCACTTAAATTCTCTATCCTTCCATATATGTGTACACACACACACACACACACACAGCTAAGTAACTAGAAGTTAATATAACATTGTCTAGAATTGAGCTTGGTTTATTACCATCACTATACAAGAATTTGCTCCCAATGATGAAACCTATATATTTTCTTCATTAATTCCACGTGTTCCCAGTAGTTGCAGACTGTCTGGCACACAGACAGCAATCAATGTTCATTAAATGAACAAGAGAGCTTGCACAGCATTAGTGACCGTCCATAGGTTGTGCTCTTATCCTCTTAGAGTCTAAATCCCACTATAACAAGTTTAAATGTCCTTTCTTTTTCCTCTTAATACTACTTTAAGAGAGTTGCTTTTTGAGTGATTTGGTTTGGGTTTCATCTCTAATTGCGTCATGTGGGAAGCAGTCTCAGCTATGATCCATACCTGTGGTTCATACCCTGTATAATTGGCTCCCTTGAGTTTGGGCTAGATGTGGTAATTCACTCCTTACAAACAAAATATGGCAAAAGGATGGATTGGTCTCCTCAAGAAAGTTCCCAAGAAAGTCAATTTCTATTTCTTTTGCTCACTCTTACTTTGAGGGAAAACAGCTCCCCCGTGGAGAGGTTCATGTGGTGAGAAGCAGAGCCAAGGGCGAGCATGGTGCTCAAGCCTGCTAATAGCCATGGGAGGAAGCCCAGAATTGGATCATCAGCTAGTGGGACCCCTGGGCTAGCATTCTGACTCCAGCTTCACAGGAGACCTGGTATCAGAGACATATAGCCAGAAATACAACTGAGTGGCTCTTGGGAGATCTGACCCAAAGACACTGTGAGAAATCATCATTGTTTCAAGATGCTATGTTGTGTTACATCACCATAGATACCTAATGTATACAATTATATAATTTCTGCTCCTTCTAATTTTTTGAGTCCTGAAACATGGCCAGTTTTTAATGAATATCTATGGGCATTTAAAAATAGATATTTTATACTGCAGGGTAAAGTTTTAATGGAAGTCACTGGAAATAGCCTCACCTCTCACTGACCCTTCTCTGCAAAGCTGATTAACTGAAATCTTAGTGATGGTGGAGAGATTGAGACACGGCAGGTCCAAAGTCTAATTATAACTTCTCCTGGGCTATTTCCGGTTCTCTGCACACCTCTGTGTCTGACCTGATATCCTTGTGACTAGACCTTTTGGAATGCATTAGCTTCGCAGAACACTAGCTTCCACCATCCAAAATGCTAAGACTCTGTCAGTACCGGGGCTGACAGCGCAGATTTCTCTACTTTTCCTGTTAAGTCCACCCCCATCACCAACGTGTCTGACAAGGGCCTTGGTTTATAACTTTCTTTGCTCTGTCACTGTGAAAACTTCACTAGACTGTTACCACGTGGGAACACAAAGTCTGGGGTACCTCAGGTCTGTGCTCCCCAGTCATGAGCACTCATTTTTGGTTCCAGAATAAACTCTTCTCATCCCGCAAGAGGTAGAAGCTGTGTTTTCATGTTGAAAGAAAGAGAGAGTGGGAGACATGCCCTGCCAGTTAGTCAAGACTACTATTTATTCCATTATCTCTGCATCCAAGTTACTCTTCTATTTGAATTATATGCTAGTTTCTGTAATTCATATATATGAATTGATATCTGCTTAATTTTAATTTTCTTTTACATATTTAAGTAACCATCTTTCATCTACTGGTTTCCCCAAAGTGTTACTAGCCAACTGGAACACTAGACAATCTTCCAGCCCAGGGGAGGTATGGCTTTATTTTCTTGTTCATTGTCACAGCCCCTCTGCCACCTTGTTTCTTATCATTCATCCTCTTCACATGGCCTGGGCGGCCACTACTATAAGGAGAGCAGAGGGAGAAGTCTATCTTCTGAGAGGCCAGATAGACAATGAAGAATGGGATGTGTCTTAGTTAGGGCTCTGTTGCTGTGGAGAGACAGCATGACCATGGCAACTCTCATAAGGAAAACGTTTAAGTGAGGTGGCTTACAGTTTAGAGGTTCCGTCCATGATCATCACGGTGGGGGTATGCAGCATGCAGACAGATGTGATGCTGGAGGAACAGCTACATCTTGCAGGCAACAGGAAGTTCACTGACAGCCACTCTGAGGGAAGCTTGAGCAAAAGAGACCTCAAAGCCCGCCCCCATGGTGTCACACTTCAAGGCCACATCTCCTAACAGTGCCCCTCCCTTTGGGGGCTGTTTGCTTCCAGACCACCACAGGAAGTTCACCACCTGTTGTGGGCCCTGATCTGGTGCTGGTGGACAAGCTCTCAGATTTAGTGGGTAGACTTGGCCCAGTCCATCTTAAAGACCTGGGCCTGAAGTTGCTTCTCTAAGGAATCCTCAATCTTCAGGCCCACATATAATCCAGTGTCATCTTTCCTCATCCAGGGCTGCAGTGCTAATGAGTTGTTACAGCAGGACCATTGCCCTCAGGAAGACGCCACGGGTTCCTATTAGTTCAGTGTCAAGGTAAATTTGAGCCTCCAGACCTCATGTGATGTGGGATTTCCCCTGTATGCTGGCAATACCATTGAGTAATGAAGAAATTGCTTTGAGCCTGTACCAGAGCAGGGCAGGGAGGAGCAGAGCTAGGAAAAGAGGACTGGACTGAATGCTGGGAGAAAGAGGGCAGAGTCAGGAGAAGCCATGTAGCTCCCCCTGCCAGAGACAGACTCTGGAACTTTACTTGGTATGCCACAGCCTCGTGGCAATATACAGATTAATAGAAATGGGTTAAATTAAGATGTAAGAGTTAGCCAATGAAGCTAGAGCTAATGGGCCAAGCATTGATTTAAATAATACAGTTTCTGTGTGATTTTGGGAGTCTGGGCATCTGAGAACAAACAAGTGAGCTCCTACTACACTCACGTTTGTTCCAGACTCCATGTTTACCTCTCAACTTCAGTTTCTGATTGAGATGCAGTTTCTCAAAGGATCTCCATGGGGTCACATAGGTTTTATGACAAAACCAGCATGTTAGTTCCCACTAATATTTTTTTTCTCTTGCTCACTGCTTCTCAAACTTTCTAATGCTACAGTCCTTTAATACAGTTCCTCATGTCGTGGTGGCCCTCAATTATAAAATTATTTTCATTAGTACTTTATAGCTGTAATTTTGTCACTGTTATGAATCATAATGTAAATATCGGATATTCAGGCTATCTGTTGTGTGACCCTGTGAAAGTCATTCTACGCCGAAGGAGTTGCACCCATAGGTCGAGAAACACCGCTCTAACTGGATAACATTTCCATTTTTCTTTGCATTATTTTTAATCTTCCATTTTCCTCTGTGCATGGCATGCATGTCTATTGTCATACATGTGCATGTTCACACGTGTGTGTATGCGCTCATGTATGTGAAAGCCCCGGTTCATGTGAGGAATCATCCTTGATTGCCCTTTCACCTTATTCATTTAAGCTGCGTTTCATTATCAAATCCAGAATTTGACAGTTTAGCCAGCTTGTTCTGGAGATCCCTGAGACTGAATGATTAAAGGTGGCCGCCACCCACACCCACTTGACATTTTATATGTCTTCTGGGGATCCAAAGGTCAGCAAGCATTTTAACCGCTCAGACATCTAACTGCAGGTGCATGTGGTGGGCACCAGAAGACAACTTTCAGGAGCTGGTTCTCCCTTTCAACCGTGTGCTCTAGGGACTCTACGCAAGTCACTGGTTCGGGAAGGCAAATGCTCTTACCTACTGACCCATCTTGCCAGTCAAAAATGGACTGGCATGTGATAGTCTTGGTTACAGACAGTTTAGGATTTCCTGAGATGGATAAGAACAGAAACTATATTAATAGCAGGATTAAATCAATTTTTAAGAAAGCATGTGAAACAAAGAGGGCAGAAGGACACTGTGAAAGCGTTTCAGAGGGCTGTCAGGAAAAAAGTGCCGCTGTGCCAAGCAACACAGTGGTTTCTTTTTTAAAATTGGAAAAGGAAAAAAAAATAGGAGTTGAAGGGGTCCAGGATACATAGAATAAAAGAAACTGCCGAGAAATAACAGGATGCAATGTTGTATCCGTTTGTCGTTCAGGTTCTCATTCAAGTTAATGGAACATAAAACATTAGACCCTTCCTGGTACCAGGTTAAAAGTTTTCAACAACTTCCTACCACGGTTATAAAATGAAATGCACACGCATGACTGTGACCGTAAACCTCCAATCCTCTGATTCACGACCTCAGGGGAACAGCCACCCTCCCAGTCCAAGTGGCCCACCAGGGGGCCGTTTCCCAGGCTGTCTATGCTACACCCAGCTGCGCTCCGCTACTCCACGTCTTCGCTCGTCCAGCTACTTGCTAAGTTTGTTCTGAAAGGAGCCCTCTTGTATCAGGCACAAGCTCTAGGCTAGTTCCTGCTCGTGTTCTTCAGAGAGCCTCACCATGCTCCCACTTTGTCCTCCATCTTCTTGCCCGCCTGTCACTCACAACAGAACAGGAAGGGAAGATGGGCAGAGGGCCTTTGCCCCTCTGCTCTTTGCCTGGCTGTCTGAGCTCCTGGGAGAGGCATCCTGCTTTTGTTTCTTCCTGTTGGATTCCTCTTTGCCGCCTTTGTTTTGCTTTGCTTTGTAATAAGCTGTTATTTTAGAATGTAGAAGGCATTTAAAGTATCTGAATTGTGAACGAATTTCATTCATACACTCTTCTAAACCTTGAGCACCTGCCACTTGGAAAGCACACTGCTGTGTCTAAATCTTTAAAAGGCTTTGTGCCAATCCATCCCCTGAGCCATTTTCCCTTCTTTTTCAAGATGCCAAAGGATCTTCCATCACACTCCATGGGAGAGAGCAGCTCAAACACTCATGTCTTGTCTGTCATTTGTACGGACCACAAAATCTACAATAGGATTGAACAAAATGGGGGCAGTGAGGCCAAAGCTGACTGTGCAGTTATCTACACAGCTACCCCAGCGACTGTCTTTTTACATTACCAACTCTCTAAACACTGTATCCACATAAAAGAGAACAACCTACTAAAAGTGGTTACTAATTCCCCAGAGGACAGCAATGCACAGACTTGAGGACCACATTAAAATATTACCAGTGTCATCTTCTGTGACTTTGCATAACTGCTTAGCAAATTATAATGTCTAAGGTATGTTATAGCACATGTAGAAATCACATAAAATGTATTTCATATGATAATACATTCAGAAAATTAGTTTGAGTAATGGAGCTGTCCCTGAAGTCCAAGTGAAGATAATAGAGGATTTTAAAGTGAGTGATTGGCCACAATCCTGGAAAGGAAGTAGAATTTACTCTGAAGAACAAAGTAAGAAACTTCAATTAAAGACTCCTACCGGGAGTAGATACAAATAGGGTTAAAGGGATTTATAGTTTGGGTCTACAGTCCAGCACAGGATGTTTTAAATGCTGATTCTCCAGTTGGTGGCGCTGTTCTGCGATGCAGTGGAACCTTTAGCAATCCTATTTAATAGAAGTCGGATACCAGAGGTGGCCTTTGAAGGTTACAGCTCAGCCCTTGGTCCCTGCTTTGTTCTCTCGCCTTCCTTGTCTGTCATGGCATGGACAGCTTCTATCACACACCCCTGCCTCTGTGTGAACTGAACGGTTCGGCCACGCCTTGCACACCACAATTGACTCAAACCCTCTGAAACCACATGCTGAAATAAATCTTTCTCCCCTTACGTTGTTTCTGCCAAACACTGTGGTCATAACACAAAAGTGACAGACACAAACAAACGCAGTGAGGTAACTAGGTTACAACCCCTTGGCTGAGGGGACAATGTGAACCATGGAAGATCAAGCATTGCCATTTAGAGGGATGCTGGCACTGGTGCCCAGGGACAAATACGGCAACGGAGAAAGAAATTGAATTCAATCATGCTCCAGCCTCCTCCAGGACTCACCATGCCAGAGCCCAGCCTGGAGCCAACTGACAAGGGACTGGAAGGAAGCCTCTCAGACAGTGTGGGAGAAGAACGGACAGCCAGAGGTGGGGAGGCTAATAGAGAATGCTTGACCCTGAACCCCAGAGCTGATATGAATTGGGAAAATGGGATCCACTACCATGGCGAGGAAACAAGGTTGTTTCCACAGAAGACAGATGAACGCATGGCCGTTCCTCAACCTTTGTCACTCGTGTGGAACAAGGGACAGTCAACGTTTACCAAAGGGAGGCCTGAGCCAGGGCCGTCTCACTGAGCCTCTGTTGCTAGAGCTCAGGGACTAGTTGATGGGTCCAACTGAGTCCCTGCCCAGGAGGAGAAAACCTGCACCCTTCCCACACTGCAAGTGACAGCTATGGTTTCTCCCAGGGCCAGTCCCTGCACACCTGCACACGCACTGCCTCCATTCATATTTACACTTACAGCAATAACCTCCTTCCCTCCCACCCCCCTCAGGACAGGGTCTCTCTATGTATCTCTGACTGTCCTGGCTGACCTCTGACTCACAGAGATCCCACCTGCTTCTGCCTGCTGAGTGCTGAGATTAAAGACCTGTGCCACCACGTCCAGCTATTCTAGTAATATTTTAGCAGCACACCCACAATGCTTTGGAAATCAGGGATCCCAAAGAGGTCACTGTTAAAGGAGGAGGAAGCATGCAGTGTAGGAATGTCCACTCCGTGCCCCAGATGTGAGTGGGCACAATCAGAATGCCTCATTTCATCCCCTCAGCGCAGTGACATTGACCCTAATGTACCTGCTTTCCAGATGACAGAGGTGAAGCTCAAAGAAATGTCAAAACAGGCTTGGGGTTTCCATCTGACCATCCAAAACTGGATTTGCTTTCTGGTTAACCGTAACTGTCCAGGTCTGAGAGGCTGCATACGCCTGCATGTGGGGGTGTACTGGGATTCCTTGTATTTGCTGCTCGGTTTTTATGAAAATCTAAACTTCACTGAATGTAACTTAAAAAGAAACCAGTCCACCCATCAGGCTAAGTTTTAGGATCTGGAAGACAGTATCTAGTTAGGTAGGGACAAGGCTTTAGGTAGAAAAATATGTCTATTCTTAGTTTTCTGTATTTCTCTGTCGGTGGATTAAAGGATTAATTTCGTAGACAAATACAAATACATATTCATGTCTAGAACAGAGCACAAGAGTAGCAAAAGTCCATAAAGCATATCTATGGCACACATCGAAGGAACGCACCTTTTGCAGCGCGTTAGCACTGAGAAGGAGCGGTGGCAGAACCGGCAGTGGTTCAGTACCCTGTCCTGATGTTCTACAGCTTCTGCTCTCCAGGGCAACGCTGACACTTTTGCTGTTACTACCATGGAGGCTGTTATTACAAGTCAAGCCACTGTTTTTGCCTTTCTCTCTGTGTACCATCACATTCTCACCGTTCAAACCAGAGAGCGGGGAGGGGATTACTACAGCGACACAGTCTAGAGAGATCAGCCCTCCATGGGGAACAAAGGAAGTTCCTTCTCCCACCAATGACGTCCACCATTGCCCATACACCGTTGAGACAGGCTCTGCAGAGTGGGTGGTGTGTAGAAAGCCTGACCTCATTCCCAAAGTAAGCCCAGACTCCCCCTGTACCTTTTTATTAGGTCCATCTCTGCCTGATCCCTCTTGCTAAGGAGCAGATTTCGGCTGTTTTCAAAGACATCTTCTATCTGGTCAGGCCAGAGGAACAGGGTGCTGTTAAGTTTGATATCCTCATCTGCAAAACACACAGAGTCTGCTGCTGGGCACTGCTCAGGATGTGGGGAATTGATTTAGAAGGTAAAAGATGGTTGGAAGTCCACCTCTGTGGGGTGGTAGTAAATGACTGGAATCATGGATGAACGAAGGCCAGGGTTCACCGGGTGCTTATTAGAGACCATGTTAGTATGCAGACAGCATTATCACCCTTATTTCACAAATGGGAAACACAGTGAAGTTACGTGGTCAAGGCTGCATTGCTGGAGGTCAGACTTCAGGTCCAAGCCCAACCATTTCCAGAGGCTATGTTCTAACTACTCTGCCTTATTGGCTCCTAAGAAGCATCAGAAATGTGGGGTGTAGCTCCCCTTGGATAGCTATCACTCCTTCATCTCAGCTGCAACAATGGCAGTAATCGTTTCTAGGTCATCCATGCACCCTGTGTGAATGTTAAAGCTCTGATGTGTGAAGATGTGGAGGCCAAACGAGAGTCTAGCTGTCTCCACGAAGTCAAGGGCATAGCTTCTGAATGTATGATGACTGCTCAGGCAGTCACCTTGAATTCCCAGTCTCTGTCAACGCTCCCCAACACATCCTAGTTTGGAACATGTAGTCCGTATGTGTTTCCAGCTGGGGAAAGATTCTTGAAGAACAGAGGGATTTCCCCTTTACAACCTAGCCATTACTTCAGAACTCCAACTTGATCTAAGAAGGCTTTAAGGGGCCTAAAGGAGCGGGAACATTTTTTTTTCCTTTTAAAGTAGACAGAAACAAGTTCTAGTCCTGCAAAGACAGGACTGTATTGAGATTAAGGATGAGTGAAACTACCCATTTATCAAAAGACTCTGCATTTGGAACTAGCTGTTCGTGAGCCTCAGGGTTAGATGCCAGTATAGGGTGCTGAGAGCCAGAGGCAATCCTGTGGGTGTGCACTCACTTAGTCTAACAAGATTCCCTTTGTGTGACTCAAATCCTGTGGATCAGGGTGTGAATTAGTGCCTCTTGCATATGGGGCATTGGGAAAGCTTTCCCAATACTGTGTAGTGGGGTGCAATGAACCTACTTTCTTCCAAGATTTAATTCCTAAAATATAAAAAAACACATTTTAATATTTACATAGGAGCACAAGCATGTATGTACACAGATACGGTGCAGACTTACGGGGCAAGTCTGCATAATCCATCAGGAACTCGAGCCTCTCACTTGCATCTCTAAGTTGCCTCCTGAGTTTGAACACAGTGACATCACTGGATTTCCTTAAGTATTCGATGAGGGCCACTAGCTCCGCGGTGTTGGCAGGGATCTCACTGACTTTTTCAGCGATGGTGTTGTACTGATTACAAATGCTGCGGAGAAAGAAATGGTCACAACAACCATCATCATCACCACCACCACCATCACCATCACCATCACAGCGCATCGATTTTGCATCAATATGGAGGCCTGGGGTTGATGTGCGGAATCATCCTCTATTGCTTTTCTGCCTTCCCAGGCTAAAGGTCCAGGTGGGATACCATACCCAGTTGGCATTTATGTGGGTTCTGGGAATACAAACTCTAGTCCTCACACTTGTGTGGCAAGAGCTTAACCACTAAGCCATCTCCACAGCCCAATTTTTTTTTCCTCAGAATTTTCATACCTGGTATTAGTTTCCCGGTTTACATCCACTTGGTATTGGATCAGACGGTCTTTAAGATTTTGGGCTCGTTCACAGAGGTCATGATTTAGGACCAAGGCATCAAGACAGAACATGGCCAAAGGCACGGTAATGTGCATGGACGCAATTTCATTTCTCCTCTTTTTTATGCTATTGATGCTCTGTAGAAAGAAGTACAGTCAGAGTTCAATGGTAATTAGAGTCTACCCGTTGCTCCTAGCTTCCCCCTTGCTCAGCACTAGTTCAATACAGAGTTTGTGCTCATTGCAATCCATTGGTTGCTCAATGCACTGACTACCACACACATGTCATCAGGACATGAAACTCTTAGTGGCATCTCCTACCGTCACAAAATCTTCAATCTCGTGATTTATATTCAGGAATTCGGTGATGCCTTGCTCCGCTGTGTTATCCAGCAAGTCGTCGTACTTCTTGTACACGTTTAGGTATCTTTCGTGTTGGAGAACATAAAAGGAAGCACACAAACATAAGTCAATGAGTTGGCTAGGCAAGGGCACAACCAAAACAGGGCACATTTAAAACATAAACTCAAGCCAAGAAAGAGAAATAGAATAGAAATATAGCTGAAAATCCAGAATTTGGGCTTCTAATTCCAATTTTGTGACTTCCTTGTGGCATAAACGTAGAAAAAATACTTAGCTGGTTTTCCTCAACAGGGCTTCTCTGTGTAGCCCTGGCTGTCCTGGAATTCGTTTTGTAGACCAGGCTGGCCTCGAACTCACAGAGATCCGCCTGCCTCTGCTTCCCAAGTGCTGGGATTAAAGGCGTGCACCACGACTGCCTGGTGGGTTTTTTTTAAGTTGTGTTTTTATTTTAAGTGACTATAATAAGGCAAATTTTATAAGGTTATCATAAACCCTAGCTATAGTAAAATATGTAGAACAATTATTACTATCCTGACATAAATGTGCAATGAACACCAGCACCCTGTCTTCCTTCTAACCCCAAGTTCTATGCCTAGTTTTAAGATGAAAATTTGGAATTAAGTAATCTATGGCATATGAACTTAGGTCCGTCTGTTTTCAGATCATGTAGGAATGACTGGACAATTTTCTCTAAACTATGGTTTGAATTAACATCAAGTTGGTACTGAGTAACTATGAAGAGTGTCTTGGTGGAGCCCCAAGGTACCCAGGCAACCTGACAGACACTCCGGGACAGCAGAGAGGCCAGGACGCGGTCTGTCTGGAAGAAAGTGTATGTATAAGACCCATGAGCAGGGAAGCCCCCCAAATAAAATGCATTGAGGTGATCTTCCAAACACTAGGCTGCTTTCTTCACAGATGAATGGATGTTCTCGGCTGAAGTGATTTTGCCCTGCAGGAGGGTTTTGGCCACATCTGGAAACACCTCAGGTGCCACAGTGGGGCAGTTCCTCCTGGCATGCCATGGGCATAACTGGGGTTCTAGTATACACCCCACAGGGTGTATACACACAGAGCAGTTCATATCCCCACAACATAGAATTCTTCCCACTGAAAATGTGCAGTAAACACATTTTCACCAATTTCATTTGGTGACGAACTGTGATCACGTTCACTGGTTTAGGGTGATCTCACAGTGGGCGTGCAAAACTGAAGACACCTTTAGAGGCAAGCATTTGTGTTGGAAGCTGTCCTGCCCTGACCGGAGACTGTTGATTGAGGCAATTCTCAGGTTTCTCTCTGTGTGGTGGTACACTATAGTGATATGTTATTTGTGTTTTAATAAATAAAGCTTGCCTGAAGACAAGAGAGCAGAGCTAAGCCACTATAGGCCAGGGAGTGGTGGCACACACCTTTAATCCCAGGACTCAAGGCCACCCTGGGCTACGTGAGATTAAATCTGTCTGCAAGAGAAATAGAGCTCACACAAAGGTGATCCCAGCACTCGGGAGTCCCACTTTTTAATTCCAGCACTAGGGAGGTGGAGACAAGAGTGATATGGCTGGGGGTGGGGAGGGGGAGAGAAGTGCTCAGTGCAGTCATGCTGAGGACAGGACCACCCCCCCCCTTGTTTGTTTGAGCCTTGGTAGAGGTAAGAACTCTCTGGAGGCTTGGCTGCTTTGCTTTTCTAATCTTCACCTTGAACCCCAATATCTGTCTCTGGGTTTTTATTAATCCTGCTACAGTATACACCTGCAGCCCTGCTACTCTGGAGGCAAAGGCAGGAACAGCATGATTTTGGGGCCAGGTTGAGCTACACAGTGAAAACCTGACTCGAAAACAAATACCTGGAATTCATAAGTTTCACAGCAGAAATATGACTTTGTTGCCCCAGATCTCACAGAATACTGGTTTTCTAAATTCTAGAAATAGCCAAATATATCTTGGCCTGTGGCTTTCAGGGAGCAGAGGAAGATCTGCACCTGAATTTTAATTCTAGCATTTGTATTTATTGCAGCCTACTGTGGGAAAGTTACACTCTCCTGTCTGTAAAATGGGGATAATGTCATAAGCAGGTAAGCCCTGGCCATTGCTACTCTTTGTGTGTTTTGGGTGTGTGGGGATAGGGATAGCTAAGGACAAACACTGAAAGTCCAACTAGGTTAAAAGGCTAGAACTAAACCAACTTACTTGTGAGGTCCAACTTGATTTTTCTTAAATACCTCAAAAGTATCATTGACAAAATCAGAAACAAGGTTTTCTTCAGGGTCAACAGTTCCGAGGATCAGGTTATAGCCTTTCAGCTCTGGGAAAAGTATAGATTCCACCTGAAGAGCAGAAGGCACTCTTAGATGTAAGACACACACAGAAACTAGAAGGCGGAAGGCGGCAAACAGGCTTTCGCAGTGGACTCTTTTTCAGGGACACCGCTTGTATTTATTTTCTCTTGGCTAGTGGTAGAACTAGCCAAGAACACCCTGCTACTCCAACTCTTTCAGTGTGTGTGTGTGTGTGTGTGTGTGTGTGTGTGTGTGTGTGTTTTCATGGGCTTGGCTCCTGTAGAATCCTTCTGGGACTCACTACCGTATCTCAAGGTCCACAGTCGCGTCACTTTGCAGATGCTTAGTGCCCCGCCTCGGCAAAGACCTTCAGTCTGCTCACCTAGGCTCCATGCCATATAAACCACACATCTGCTTTTGACAAGACAGCAGCAGTTGAGGAAGCATGGGAACAGGTGCCAATGACCTTGGTTCTCTTTGGGTGACCCAAAGGCTTTAAATTGATGGAAGGCAACTTCTTTGCTGTGACTGTGTTCATAGACAAAGCCTAAAAGCAAGAGACAAGACTGCCATTGGTCCAGGGCCTGGGCAAAAGGGCCTGGGGAAAAAAGTATAGCTGATTGCCTAGGCCTTTCAATAGCTCCAATGTGCTTCCATGTGGACCAGATTTTGGAGCCTGTGTTGGGAAGAAGTCTCTAGTCAAAAGAGAAGAGAAATTCTTGTGGGGTTGAATGTGGAGGTTCTCCTGTGCGGTGTGAACACTGCGAGGTGGAAACAAGAATGATCCTGTCCTATTCAGGAAACTGTTATTTTCTGCCTCTCCTCCTGGCTCTCTGATTCTGCACTCCTTGGTCTCCCCACCATGTTCCAGGTTTCCTCCCATGTGCTTCATTGGCGTTGGCATTCCCTGCAATGCCGAGTGAGTGGATTCTGCCATGGGGGAAAGACTGGCCCAGCACCCCCTTTCCACAGTCACAAATACACACTTCTTATTATGAGAGGAATGCAGGAGAGATTCAGGGGGAGCTGGAGAGGGGCAGTTGGGGGTGGGTAAATCCTCTTTCATTGTATACATAGATGAAATTCTCAAAGAATAAAAAATTAAAAAGTAAAGGCAATGTAGTGGTAAGGCTAAAACACTCATGGAAATTCTATGTATTGCATTTCCCCTCTCGTTTTATTCAACTTTGATTTCTGCATCTCCTTCACCTCGTTTCATCCTAGATTACATCAGCCTTGTCCTCCTGGACGGTACTGATAAGACCAATGCCCCATACTATTTATTTTGGTTTCCTTCAGCATCTCCTTCTCACTGACAGGCTTCCTTTTTCTGCAGCTCAAATGCTCTTTATTTTCTAGATTATTGCTGGGGTCTGGGGAGATGGCTCAGCGGGTAAAGTGCTTGCTACACACGCACAAGGGCCTGAGTTTGAGTCTCCAGAACCCATGTATAAGCTGGGCACAGTGTTGCATCTGTAATTCCAGCACTGGGGAGGAAGACAGGTAGAGTTCATTGGCCCACAGGCCTATCTGCATTGAAGAGCTCCAGATGCAGTGGAGACTCTGTCCCCCAAAAATAACATGGAGATTAGGAAGACAGCTGACACTGACCTCTTTCCTCCACAGTACATGCATGTGTACTTATACATGTGTACACCCCCATGTGAGCAAATACGTGCAACACATACATATACACATGCACATGCATGCACACACACCACATTTTTTTTTATTTTTGAGACAGGGTTTCTCTGTAGCTTTTTTGGTTCCTGTCCTGGAACTCGCTCTTCTAGACCAGGCTGGCCTCGAACTCACAGAGATCCGCCTGCCTCTGCCTCCCGAGTGCTAGGATTAAAGGTGTGAGCCACCACCGCCCGGCCCACCACCACATTTGTAGCTGAGTTTCACCTTGAAAAGTTTTCAACTTACTGTATCCATGATGAGGTAAGAGACTGGAGACTCTTCGCCTGCTGATAGTCATACATGTATGTCATAGACATTTAACCCAAGGGACTATGGTTAAAATTTCACAAGTCAGTTCCGAGAGGAAAGCCCGAGGTTCTGGGGGAGGGAGGGAGTGCCACAGGCATCCCTATACGAGAACTCAGCACCTGTGGGTTCTTCCCATAGTCTAGTAACACTATTTGTGTGGAAACAGGGCTAGCTTTCCAACCTGGCACAAACTGACCCGTGAGGGTGTCATCTCGGCATCGTGATCCACTCCCTCGAGTACCAGTTCCTGCTGGGCTGTTTGCAGTGCTGGTAACCTCTCCAGCCCCAGCGGCTTGTTAACACTACCAACCAACAGCAGAGAAACAGACTCAGGCAGGATGTACTTCATGTGTCCCCAGCCCCTCACTTATCTCTTCAAACTAGTCTTCTCTTTCATTTCCTCAGAGGGATGTTGCTTGTTAAGAGAGGTCCCATTTCCCCTCTACACACTCATTTTCATGTTAAACCAAGCTTGGCTGACATCAAAACTCCAAGCACAGGGATTATTGGTGAAGGTGGTCCCTTGGTGTCATAGATTTTCCTACAAACCTAAGCTCTCTCTCCTCTCTCCTTCTCTCTTCTTCTTTTCTTCTTCTTCTCTTCTTCTTCTTTCTTCTTCTTCTTCTTCTTCTTCTTCTTCTTCTTCTTCTTCTTCTTCTTCTTCTTCTTCTTCTTCTTCTTCTCTCTCTCTCTCTCTCTCTCTCTCTCTCTCTCTCTCTCCTCTCTCTCTCTCCCTCTCTCTCTGTATGTCTGTGTGTGAGTATGTCTGTGCATGTGTGTATGCCTGTGCATGTGTGTCTGTATGTCTGTGTGTGTCTCTCTCTGTGTGTTTACATGTGTGTATGCACACATCTGTGCACTCATGCATGTATATTTTTTGCATGTGTGTCCACTTTCCCATTTCATCCAACTCCATTTCATTTCTGTCTGTGTGGTACACGCCTGTGTGTGTGGAGGCCGGTGGTTGAAATCATGTGCGTTCTTCTCTTGCTCTCCACTTTGCTTTATTTGAGACAGGATCTCCCACTGACTCTAGAGCTCACTAGTTCTGCTAGACTGGCTGGTCAGCAAGCCCCAGGCCTTTCTCCTCCTCTTCAGTGCCAGGCAGGTAGACACATGGCACCACACCCAACTTTTAAATGGCCACTGGTGATTGCACCTAGGTCCTTCTACTTGTTTGACAAATGCCTTTCTGACCAAGTACCTCCTCAACCTCAAACCTCAGCCTCAACTCGTGTGTGTGTGTGTGTGTGTGTGTGTGTGTGTGTGTGTGTGTGTATGTGAGAGAGAGAGAGAGAGAGAGAGTCTTATAGGTTGATTCCCTATGTGGAACTAGCCATGGGTCTCCTTGTCACATCACCCACCCAAAAGATGTTAGGTCACATGGATATCCGGCCTAGTAGACAAAGTTTACTTTCATGCATCTAATTTGATAGGTAATTCCACTCTGGAAAGAAAACTGTGAAGAGCTTGAGCCAGGATAGTAAGTTTTCTTTGTTTTTGTAGTTTTTGTTTTTATCTCCCTAGAACCCTAATAGTGATGAATAAACCCAGTGAACCTCAAAACAAAATGAACTATATTTTTGTAAAAATTTTTAGCAGATTCATGCCAGCTCATCTGCAATAAATTATTAACCCACATTGGATAACTTGGGAATTATCTGTCTTGTGTCAGGCAGCACACAAAGGCAGGGAATTAGCGGGGACATAGAAAAGACCTTGATAATCTTCCTGAGGACAAGGGGGTGGATTGTGGATGCATCCCAAAGTGAAGTTGCCTAACTGAACACCACATGGACTGCAACTGTGCAACCAGCCACTTGATGGTTTATTCAGTGCGGAACAAAAATATAGATGAATTATTAGGCAAATACCATACCTTGGGGATCCCATCAGAATTCTTAATGATTTCCAAGAAGGAATTCTTTATTAATTCCCAGCAATCATCAAAAGTTGGGTTGAAGACAATGATAGGCTCGCACACTTCAAGTTGAATCATGATTAGCTGAGGTGTAAAGAAATCCATCTCTTGGTAAGGTTCCTTAAAATCGTTTCCATCCTTTGGGAGACAGAAGATATATCAGACCTCACACAGAGCAGCCACCGGAGAGCACAGGGGTGCTGTTATCCATTCATAGTGCTCCCTGAGCACCGAGAAAGGGCGCCAGTATGCTTAAAATTGAGTCTGTCCTGCCAGGAGTTTATGCTTTTTTTTTTTTAGTTCCCCAGAACTTTACACAAAACGGTTTATTCTAATCAGTGCCACCTATGTTCCAACTTCTAAATCCTTCCTGCCCTTCAGAACTAGCACAAAAGACATCTCCTCGAGGAAGTCTCCTTCGCTTCTGAATTTCCATATTTCCACTTCTGTCATGTTATTTTGTCTTTCACTTAGGAGACTTTGTCCCCTCCCCTTACCTTGTCTGTCTAAACTTGAGGGCAGGACCTATGTCTTATTCATCTCTTTTCTTCAAAATATCTATGACAGCCATTAATACCAAGTAGGTGCTTAAGAAAAACATATTGCCTGAATCTAAAGGGATGAATATCTGTATCCTTTAAAAGACAGTGTCCTTGAGCACATGGTGCATGTCAGTCAAAATGTCAACTTCCTCACGACAGAAATATTGCTGAGGAGACATCCTTAAGACTCTGTGAAACCGAGCGGCACAAGATTGCATAATTGCAGTGCTCAGTCCTCACAGGACAGCTGCAAAAGCTTGGCCAAGTGGTTGGCTCGAGAGCTTTTCAGACCGTCTGAGGGAAGACAAATTATGTCCCTTCTCTCTTCGTGTGGGATTTTACAGTGAGATTTCATCCCTCACATGGGATGCAGTAACAGCTCTCTCCTTTCTGCCTCACACAGGAGATGTGCCCATGACTGCTCCAGAGTGGTCCTTTTAGGGATCATTGCAGCCCAAATTCAACAGAAATAGCTTTTAAACCTTTCGAACAACTAACAGAAGTTTGCCTGCCCATGCTTCTACTTCCTGATGCTGGGATAAAAGGCATGAGCCATTAACTTTACTTTACTTGGGAAAATACTTAGAATTTGACCTTTTTATAATTAAGGAATTAAAAAACATTCATTATACTCCTATTATTATTTTTTATTTATGTGCGTTGGTGTTTTGCCTGCATGAGGATGTTGGGTATTCTGAGACTGAAGGAACAGACAGCTGTGAGCTGCCTGCATGGGTGCTGGGAATTGAACTTGGGTCCTCTGGAAGAACAGCCCCATCACTATATATATATGTATATGTATGTATGTATAT